>NW_018234449.1:31296-31507 GCF_001263595.1 Phalaenopsis equestris
TATATATATATATTCTGTGTCGCAAGCCATGGCCTATTGGTTGACGAGGTTCACTATAAGTCTCCTCAGGTCATGGGTTCAATCCCCAGCGGCGTTGGGTTCTCAAATATTAAGGCACATGGCGCATGCTCTCATCATGAGACACAGCTCATGGGAAATTGGTATTTGGGCCCCTGCCAAAAACCGATTTCCTTATATATATATAACCTAT
>NW_018234450.1:0-532 GCF_001263595.1 Phalaenopsis equestris
AGAGTGAGAGAGATTGAGAGATAGCAAGAGAAATAGAGAGATTAAAAGTGGGAGGGTAAGAGAGAATGGACCGAAGAGGAAATCTTCATTTTCTCTCCTTTCCATCTCTAGCTCTATTCCACTCTCCCTATCATTCTCACTCTCGCTCCTTATTACTCCCTCTTTCTCTTACTCTCTCTCACTCTCTCCCTTTCATTGTCTGTCCATATTTCCCTTTCTCAATCTTCTCATAGATTCTCCTTCCTTTTTTCTTTTCTCCCACGCTCTCCTTTTCCTCTTACCCTCTCTCTCAGTCTACATCAATCAAATTATGTCTCACTCTATTCAAGTCATTCTCTCTCTCTTCCCTATCTTACCTCTCACTCTCTCTATCTCTCTGTTGCTCTTTTCTATCCCTCTCTCTAGCTCCTCACTCTCTCCATATCATTAACTCTATCGACCACTCTCAATTGCTCCTTCCCTTGCTCTTTTTTCTCAATCTCTCACTCTCTCTCTTTCTCTGCTCTCATTCTCACTCTCTCTCCCTCTCTTT
>NW_018234450.1:4693-5046 GCF_001263595.1 Phalaenopsis equestris
TCTACATCTTCTCTCTATTCTATCACACCCTCGTTTGTTCCCTCCCTTCCTGCCTCTCTTAAGCTCTCTACTTTGCATTCCTCTCACCGTCTCTCTTCCTCACCCTATATTTTTCTTTTACCTCCCTCTATATTGCTCCTATTTCTCTCTCCCCTTCCCCTTCAACTGTCACTACTCCCATTCCATCCTATATCTCTCTCGTGCTCTATCTTTCTCCTTCACACAATATCTTCCACTATCGATCTCTCTCTCTGTCATGCTCCATCGAGCTTGTTCTCACATTCTCTCTACCATTTCTATAACTTTTCTAATTCCATTTCTATATTTTTTTCTCACTCTAGTGAGATCTCTCG
>NW_018234451.1:0-5168 GCF_001263595.1 Phalaenopsis equestris
TGGGCGGCAATCAAAGACCACCTGTTTCAATAAAAGACTGATTTTTTTGAATGAAATTCTATATAATGGGTTGTGGGATTTTAAAAAAAAAACATATTTTTCAGTGAATTCTGCTGACAAAACTTAATTTTGAGGTTGATTTTAACTGAAGTGCTATGTATTGTGACTATGGGATTAAAAAAAAACAGATTTTTCAGTGAATTCTGCTGACAAAACTTAATTTTGAGGTTGATTTTAACTGAAGTGCTATGTATTGTGACTATGGGATTAAAAAAAAACAGATTTTTCAGTGAATTCTGCTGACAAAACTTAATTTTGAGGTTGATTTTAACTATGTATGTATATTCATAAGCAGACCTGCTTCCAATTCTGACGAAGAGGCTGCAAATTATGTTCTCCTCCTCCTCTGAGAAGGAGCCATGTTTCAGATTTGGGCGAAGATAGTTGAGCCATCGAAGCCTGCAACTCTTGCCGCATCGTTTCAGGCCTGGATCAGTACAATTTCGTGCAATTAAAGTACCAGGCTTATTTAAGAATCATTCTCCGATCCTCAGGACTTCAAAATATGAATTGTGATGATGATGATGATGAAGATGGATCGATTAATTGAGAAGATTAAATAGAAATCTAGATATAGATCAAACAAATAATTAAAAATTTAATTTATTTGATGAATTAGGGATGAAATAGCTATACCAACTTTCTGTGGAAGAGCAATCCAATTTCCACCAGTTCCGTTCTGCTCTATGTAAGACTTGAGCTTGGCATCTTCCTCCGGTGACCATTGTCCTTTCTTCACCTTCTCCTTATCGCAGCATGGAGCTCTTCCCATGGCGGCAATCCTCCTCCTCCTCCTCCTCCTCTTCTTCTTCTTCTTCTTCTTCTTCTTCTTCTTATTCGTAAGAGTTTAAAAAGAGAAATTAATGAGAGACTGCAATAATATATTAGTGGGAAGAGAAGAAAGGCTGGGGTTTGTTTCCTCTCGTCTTCCTTGGAGTAGAATATATATGATGCAGCCATCAGCAATTTGGACCAACACTATCATGAGCTCACATATAAATAGTTTAATAATGATTTGAATATCTAAGTTAACTCGAATATCTATATAGTTTTTGTATCTATATGGTTTTCTTAATTCGTATAATACTAAAGTTTATGCAGTCACAGCATGATAAAAAATTCACTCGGGAGAGAAAGAGTCAGGAGCTGAATAAGTTTGGCTCTGAACATTCAGAGTAAAATTTAGTTTGAGATTGTAAGACATTTTCTCCCAGAAATACTGTCTATTTTTTTTAGCGGGTACTCGGTCAGCGATGCAGCCGAACTGAACAACCAGCTGCAAGTTTAGCCGGTTTATTGTAACTCCTGAAAAGTTAGTGGAAAATTCAATCTATTTATTGTAACGGTTGAAAAACTGACTGACTTTTTAAACTGATAATTATGTTACTCGAAATCGATTAATTACAGCCTGAAATTTCTTGTAGTAAAACAACCTGCCAATAAACTGTCGAAAATTTGTATCGTGAACTGAATAACCAGCTGAAATATCAGCCCGCCCTTACTCCATCTCTTGTTAGTCTCTCTTGCCGATGTGATTTTCTACCACAGCGTAGATTCTTTTGTATCCCATATCTTGCTCTTAAGATTTTATATTTACATAATAAATTTGGTGTTTTAAATCTATGCATGAAGATGTGTATTTCTGTAAGTTTAAAATGGGTTTAAATTTGTTATTTTTGGTGTGATTTTAGGATTTAAGTGTCATGTGTAAATATGAAAGTTTAGGTCTGAGATGTGTAAATATATAAGAATTGTGGTTTGTGTATGTAAATGCCCCTTTTTTTGTTTAGTGTTACAAACGTTTGTATACATACAACTCTATTTCAATTAATTTACATTACTTTTCTGATTTTAATGTTTTAGAGGTGGGAAATTTACCTCCCTAGCACATAATTCTTATGTATTTACATATATTACACGCAAAGTTTTAAATGTAAATACATAGTAACTTGGTGTTTTAAATTTATGCATTAAAATATGTACTTTTGAAATCAGTTCAAGTTTGCTATTGGCTGATATTAAAGATTTGAGTGCTCTGTGTATAAATATGAAATATTAGGTATGATATATGTGAATACATAAGAATTGTGTGATGTATATGTACACTACAGGAAAAATCTTTATTAACTGCGAAAAATAGTTGAGGTAGTATGGTCAATTTCCAACGCTAAATCCTATTACTGATAGATTTAATTAAGGTGAAAATCATTTTGAAACTAAAATGTGGGTTGCAAAGCTATTACCATTAGAAAAGTTAAATGGAAAAGGGGAGAGAGGAAGTATGGAAAGGTTTAGAATAACTCTTCTCGGAGAAGCATGCCTTCTACATTCACCACCGACACCTCGCAACACCCCCCCTCCCCCGATATATAAGAGATTTTTCTCTAAAATATACATAAGTGATCATTACATTTAAATCTCTAGAGATTTCTAGTTTTTTTTTTTTTTTGTCTTTTTCCCGTGTAGAAATATAAATATGTTATCTCTAGCATGTCATCTTATGTCTGAAGAAGATACAAAGAGAGGGAGAAAAGCTTGAGAGAAGTTGCAAAGCTAAAAATGTCTCATGGCTCTTATATATTAACCTATTCCACTTTGTCTTATTACCCCCCATCAACCTGATGAAGTTTGGAGCAAACTTGAAGCTTGGACTGCATAAATTTGAACCTCTTTTCAGCAAAGATTTAGTAGATAAATTTGTTGGTTGATGTTGGGTGTTAATTTAGTGGATTTGGAGAAATATGAATTGAATTTGGTTCCAAATGAAATGATAGTCTATTTTGATATGCTTGGTGCTAGTGTGGAAGACCAAATTCATAGTAATTGCCATCATGGAGAGGTTAGCACATGAAAGGTTGGTGGGATCCGGATGTGGAGAGCCAAATTCAGCAAAAAGACGTTGTAGCCATAGAGTGTTGGACGCCACTGTCGTCGAGGCACGATACTCAGTTTTAGTGGAGGAACGAGCATGTATGTTACTTCTTGACTTCCCATAAGATTGGAGTGGTACCGAGAAAAGTGCAATAGCCTGTAGTTGAGCGCCGATTTTATGAATCGTCAACTCAATCGACATTTGAGTATGTGTGGAGTGTGAGATCACTTGGCTTGATGAGAAGTTCATAATCTTAGGTGCCATGGAGGTAGCGAAGTATCCATCGAAGAAGTTGATAGTGGTGCGCTATTGGGGAATGCAAGCGTTCGCATAAGAAGTTAATAGCGAAAGAAATGTCAAGTCGTGTAATTGTAAGGTATTGGAGTGCTCCAGTGAGTTGGTGAAACTCGGTGGGATTGTCCATCAAAGGGGAGGTGGAGAGCCTCTTTCACGCTTGCTTGGTAAAGGCGTCGCCACAGCCTTGTAGCTGATCATATGAGCTTGAAGGATTATTTGAGTGAGGTAGCTTTGTTGATCCAAGAAAATATAATCAGCTTGCCTAGTAACATCAATGTCAAGAAACCAAGATACCGATTCCAAAAGTTTGATTTGAAACTTAGATCTAAGGTGAGTTGTGAATGTTTCAATTGTTGTCACGTCATGTACTATAATGAGAATATCATCGACATAAAGGAGAATATATATGCGAGGGTTAGAGTCATGCAAGATGAGGAGAGATGGTTCAGTCGTGCTGATTTGAAAGACTTCGTGGATGAAGAATGTAGTGATCATTGTAAACAATTGTCTCGACATGATTTGGGAAATGATGATCAATGTAGCATGTCTGTTTTTTGATATAAACTATTTCAAGAAGCTTACCATGTAGAAATGTGTTAGAGACATCAAATTGTAGGATTGGTCACTTGTAATAACAAGTAACCGTAAAAAACACTCTTAGTATTTTCATCTTTGTCACATGACTATATATTTCGAAGTAATTCATGCCATATTTTTTATTACACCCTTGCGCCACAAGAAGGACTTTACATTGGGCGAATGTGCCATCCGAGCTATATTTAGTGGAACAAGTCCATCGACATCTAAGCATAGGTTGATTTGATGGAGGTGGAACCAATGCCCAAGTACTCTGTGCATGAAGAGCAAAGAACTCCTCATTCATAGCAAATTGCCAGTAAGTCTACTTAGCAACTCGTTTGTATGTTTTAGGATTAAAGGGATGTTTGAGTTGATGGAGGAGATTGAGCTTTTTTAGCAGTTTGAGGTTGTCGATGCGGCTACAAGTGATCATATGGTCATGTTGTATGTAAGTTTGATTAGGGTGGATGGTAGTGTGTATGGAGGGGGTATTTGTGGGGAAGGTTTGTGTGGCGAAGACGTATGACCTGGTGTAGATGAGGGTGTGGTTGACATAGTTTGGTGTACATATGGAGGGACAAGTAGAAGATGGTTTGTTGCAATATTTGGTGGAGACAGAGAGGATTAGAGGTTTTGAATAGATCGATATGGGAAAAGATTTTTGTCAAACACAACATGATGAGAGAAGAAGAGTTTGTCTGAGGTGGGTTGGGAGCACTCGTATCCTTTATGGTTGATCACATGGGTGAGAGCGATGAGCTAATTTATGTGGTGTTTGTCTCCTTAACCATTGATAACATAGATAGCCGAAAAACCGAAGATTGGAGTAGTTAAGTGGGTGATTGTATGGAAGTTGTTAAGGTGATTTGGATTGGGTGATTTGAGATGACATTCTATTTATAAGATAGGATGTTGCAACAAGTGTATCAACCCATAATGTGAGATGTAGGGAGGCATCAAGTAGGATGTTTCTAGTTGTTTCAATGAGGTTTCCAATGCTCGCCCATGACCTCTTAGAGGGAGTTCGAACCAACGCAACACCACGACAAGAGGTAAAGAGAAAATTTGTTTGATACTACAATAAGAATGTTAGAGAAAAGACACTCTCACCTAGTAATCAAATTCTAAAAAAAAAAGTCAATCCAACTGCGGTTCACAGGACAAATTAAAATTCAAAATTTAGGTTTTCAATATATAAATTCATAAGAGTATAGTGACAAGGATGTTTATCGTCCTATATTCTTTAATTTTCATAGAATACAATTTATTAATGATATGCATTTAATAATATAATCAAGCTCATGTAAGAATCTTAATTATAGGGGCATGCATACCAAATGACAAGCAAGTGACATGCCTA
>NW_018234452.1:0-210 GCF_001263595.1 Phalaenopsis equestris
AAAATTGGATCTATAAAGAAAAATTGAAACGCATTCGAACCATAGCGAAACTGTGAAAATTTTACCTTGGTCGCAGACGGCGCCCTCGACGGCGCCGACGACAGGTTTTTCCCGAGAGTCCGGACAAAATTAATGCAGAGGCGCACCGACGGCGCCATCGACCCCGCCGACGGCTAGACCGGTAAGATGACGGTTTCTTATGTTTGAATG
>NW_018234453.1:0-800 GCF_001263595.1 Phalaenopsis equestris
TTTTTATAATTTTTATAATTTTTAATTTACATAATAATGTCGTTTCACTCAAAAATCAAACTACAAATATTGAGAAACTAAAAATGTCTTGGAAAAATCAGAGAATCTTTCCCCAAGGCCATTTATTATTTCTGCCAAATTTCATATTTTTACCATTTATATTTTACCCAATTATATTTTAATTTTTATTATTTAAATACTCCAGAACTTCAAAAATTAATTTAAAAATATTTACTTGATCAAAAATTATGATTTTAGTTTTGAAAAAAATTCCTCCTTTTTCTGAGTTCATAGCATCTTTTATTTTATTTTTTTGAGTTTTCTATAAAAAGTTATGTAAGTTCCAAAATTTAATTATAATTTTTGAAATAAAATAACAAAATAAACAAAATTGTCGTATCTCCCCCTTCCCTCACGTGACACTCACCAAGTGGAACCCGCGACGCACGAACGAAGGAGAGCCGATGACTGAAATTTCCCGGAATCGTTTCTCCGCCGATTCTCAACCAAATTTTGTGTTCTTGGGCTTTTTTTGTTCAGCTCGATCAGTAGATCACATTCATACGAATACTTATGTGTTTTGTGGTCTACTTTTCGATCTGGAAGGGAGGGAAGTTTGAGATTATTATTTCAATTTAAGAGATATACCTGAGTATAAGAGGTTTGTCCTCAATTAGGTTTGAATAAGTAGATCTTCCTGAGCTTATCTAACTCCTCGTGGCGTCGTTTTGACGTAATTTTCACGTCAGGTAGGAGGTTCGCCAAAATTTAGCTCGATTTCGGCTTTTCCGGCGACGTCG
>NW_018234454.1:0-2728 GCF_001263595.1 Phalaenopsis equestris
ATAAAAACAATAACTAACTAATTGTGTGGAATGACGTAGAATGTACGCGTGAGAAGAGGAAAAACTGAAATGAGTGGAAGAACTCATAATGGTGCGAAGGGGGGGGGGGTTTCTGATCAAACCTCGGCCATAATAGAGCCTAGGTCGGTTCTCCAATAGGTGCATTGATCCCAAAACTGCTTATATGCAACAGTATAACAATGTCTTTGATGATATTTTTCACTTATGTTTCCTTACTTTGCAACAAAATAAAAAATTTGATCCTGACAAAAATAATAATTTAACTCTTTAATTTATATTAATAATGAGATATTATGCAAGTATACATATCATTATCAAGTAATATAAGACTTTTGATTAAGACCTAAATATCGAACGCACAGGGAAATACACAATATGCACTATTGAACAACAAACTTTCTATTTTAAAAAGACAATTACTTAAACTAAAAATATTTTTGCAGTATTAAAATTCAAAATTTTTTGGTATTTTTGATATTTTAACAGAACAATAACAATTTAAAAAGATAACTTGAGTTTATGTAAAAGAAAAACACTGAATTTGAAAAATATATTTATCCTTATCATGAATCAGTATTTTTCACTTATGTTTCCTTACTTTGCAATAGAATTAAAAATTTGTTCCTGACAAAAATAATAATTTAACTCTTTAATTTATATTAATAATGAGATATTATGCAAGTATACATATCGTTATCAAGTAATATAAGACTTTTGATTAAGACCTAAATATCGAACGCACAGGGAAATACACAATATGCACTATTGAACAACAAACTTTCTATTTTAAAAAGACAATTACTTAAACTAAAAATATTTTTGCAGTATTAAAATTCAAAATTTTTTGGTATTTTTGATATTTTAACAGAACAATAACAATTTAAAAAGATAACTTGAGTTTATGTAAAAGAAAAACACTGAATTTGAAAAATATATTTATCCTTATCATGAATCAGTATTTTTCACTTATGTTTCCTTACTTTGCAATAGAATTAAAAATTTGTTCCTGACAAAAATAATAATTTAACTCTTTAATTTATATTAATAATGAGATATTATGCAAGTATACATATCGTTATCAAGTAATATAAGACTTTTGATTAAGACCTAAATATCGAACGCACAGGGAAATACACAATATGCACTATTGAACAACAAACTTTCTATTTTAAAAAGACAATTACTTAAACTAAAAATATTTTTGCAGTATTAAAATTCAAAATTTTTTGGTATTTTTGATATTTTAACAGAACAATAACAATTTAAAAAGATAACTTGAGTTTATGTAAAAGAAAAACACTGAATTTGAAAAATATATTTATCCTTATCATGAATCAGTATTTTTCACTTATGTTTCCTTACTTTGCAATAGAATTAAAAATTTGTTCCTGACAAAAATAATAATTTAACTCTTTAATTTATATTAATAATGAGATATTATGCAAGTATACATATCGTTATCAAGTAATATAAGACTTTTGATTAAGACCTAAATATCGAACGCACAGGGAAATACACAATATGCACTATTGAACAACAAACTTTCTATTTTAAAAAGACAATTACTTAAACTAAAAATATTTTTGCAGTATTAAAATTCAAAATTTTTTGGTATTTTTGATATTTTAACAGAACAATAACAATTTAAAAAGATAACTTGAGTTTATGTAAAAGAAAAACACTGAATTTGAAAAATATATTTATCCTTATCATGAATCAGTATTTTTCACTTATGTTTCCTTACTTTGCAATAGAATTAAAAATTTGTTCCTGACAAAAATAATAATTTAACTCTTTAATTTATATTAATAATGAGATATTATGCAAGTATACATATCGTTATCAAGTAATATAAGACTTTTGATTAAGACCTAAATATCGAACGCACAGGGAAATACACAATATGCACTATTGAACAACAAACTTTCTATTTTAAAAAGACAATTACTTAAACTAAAAATATTTTTGCAGTATTAAAATTCAAAATTTTTTGGTATTTTTGATATTTTAACAGAACAATAACAATTTAAAAAGATAACTTGAGTTTATGTAAAAGAAAAACACTGAATTTGAAAAATATATTTATCCTTATCATGAATCAGTATTTTTCACTTATGTTTCCTTACTTTGCAATAGAATTAAAAATTTGTTCCTGACAAAAATAATAATTTAACTCTTTAATTTTAATTATATATTTCTACTTAATGAGATAATTTTATCCATTATTGATGTGGCACCAACAAATTTTCATCATCCAACACGAATCTCAAGATAATATTTTGAGCAATAAATATTCAAATCTTGATAAAAAGTCATACAGAACTCCGATTTCAGCAAAGTTATAGTCAGAGTGACCGGCTCGATGAAACATACCCGATGATATAAAAACTAGGCCAATCCGAGTCAGATCAAGCCGGAATCAAATCTTACTCTTAGAGGATTTCTGGAGGCATTTGAAAGGTCAAACGGATGTCAAATATAGTAAGTTTATAGTCGAAACGAGAGCCTCAATAAGACAAATCCAACGAGCCCAAGATTGCTTAATTCTGACATCATTAAGACACTCAAATGTCCATCAAACGTCATTCAATCGAACCAACCAATCGAGGGGAACTCTCCGGCCCTTCCGATCAAAATAGCTCGTATTCCTGCATTAATTGCACCCAACATAGTATAAATATAGCCTCACCCCTCACATGAAAGGGGG
>NW_018234455.1:0-5587 GCF_001263595.1 Phalaenopsis equestris
TCTCTCCCTCTTTGCCTCATTCTCTTTGAGTGGTAACCCTTTTGGGACCCACTTGGTACTAGGATTGAGTTGTTTCTCCCTTCCCGAGCTTTTGTTTTTTCAAATTCTGAGTTATCATTCCATTGTTGTGTGGGGCTTTGGCTCTTTGGTTGGAGTGGAAACTTTGGTTTTGGTGTTTGTTAGTCTCTGAATTCTATTTCTACACCCTTCTACTGATGGCCACCCCTGCCCCTATTGATATGGAAACTAACCTACATTAGTCTAAGGATACTTTTGCTGATGTGGTTGGAAAAGTTTTCGATACTATCCAAACCTTTGACAACCTCACATTCCCACAAATTTACCATGAAGCTACTGAAGGTAGATGTGACTGCCCCTTTATTAAACCTTTGGGGCTTTATTACAAAAAGTCAAAGACTAGTTGATGCCTGCAAATTTACTTTAATTGAGAAATTTCAGTTTGGCCATCCTAAGATGGAAACCATCAGAAAATATTTTGAATATTTGAAACTCTTTGGTACTTGGAAGGTTGGTTTGGTGGATGGTAGACATATAATGATCCATTTGAAATAAGAGGAAGACTATGCAAGGCTATTTGCCAAATAGGTTCTGCATCTAGAAGGAGTGACCATGAAGTTACTAAAGTGGACAACTGATTTTGACCCTTCTCAAGTGCCTCCAATATTCCTCATTTGGTTCAAGTTTCCTAGCCAAAAATTGCACTTCTTCAACCACCAAGTTCTTTACACTATTGGAACATCTTTGGAGAGGCCAATGAAACTGGATGTCCCTACTTTCAACATTTTGACCAGACACGCAATTACGCAGATATTTATGCTCTTTAATATGCCAAAAACTTGACCCAAATTATATGTAGTGGCTAGTGAGAACAAATGTAATATAATTAAAGAAATAATTTTCTCACTACGGGTATTACACAAATATACATATAGTTTTAAGTAATATAGAGTTTTTTTTAAAAACCCCCAGTATCAATCTCAAGAGGAAGCTGAAAATAGGTAAACTATAAAATGAAATACAAGAATTTTGATTTTAAGAAAACTTTATTTAAGAATGCAGCAACTATCTAAAGATGAAAATTAAGTTGACTAAATTCTACAATATGCAAATAAAAATAAAAGCAAATGTAATGACTTGATATATATATATATATATATATATATCGTTCATCTTGTGATACCGAAGGTCTATGATGCTGACGAAAAATGGGCATTCACACCAAAAACTGGACAAGGGTCTAGTACCCCCAACAATTTTACATGTATCGACGTAAGACTCTCTCAACAACTCACCTAAAGATCTCTAAAACTTGTCAAGGAACAAGTAAGCCGACCCACCAACCTTAGGCTAACCGATGGCCGCTTTTAAAGTCGAGAGGCTTCCTAGAGCCAAGGTCGACGGGTACCTATACAAGACAAGTGATAGACTCAAACATTTGCCAACCACAAGATCCAAACATACAAAAAGTTGCCAAAATCAGTTACAAATACAGAAAGACACTATATATATAAAGAGACTTTCTCATTGCCAATAATTCATAATCAGTAAAGGATTTCAAAATTTGTGTAGAAACTTAAATGTGGTATTGTGACAAATAGGAGCATACCTATTTCTTTGCTTTCTTTCGAATTGTGCAAAGAACATTGACCAATCTAAAGTTGGTGTCGACATGTATAATAGTGTTGGGTATGTTCCAGTCTCTCGCTCCTAGATTACCCATTGTGTCCTCTTTATAAGACCTACCTGTGGCCTTAGTTCCAATCTCAAGGCCAAATTGATAAAAGAATTGTTGACCTCACTTTTGTGAGGAACCTAAAATGACACTCATAGACCAGACGTGTCTTGAGTAACCCTCTGGCTTAAGATTCCCAAACAATCCATAAAGACCTGAGATGATCATCATGATCATTAAGGCAAAGGGTATATTAATATTGACTCCTTTGAACTTATCGAGGGTCCCCAAAAGCCTAAAAACTCCAAAAATTCCTGTTTTGGGCTTCAACCATGATGACACCCTAAAATAATTAAATCAATAATGACAAACCCTAATCTAGTCAAACTTTGACCTAATGATCATTACATTGACTATAAGGTAAATACTGACACCCAATTGACCTGATTGGTCAACTTTGACCCAACTGGTCAAATTTGGTCAAATTGGTCAACTTTAGTTAACTTGGACTAGTGGATCAATCCAAACCCTAAATTGGTCAAATTGGATCATTGTTTTCATTCCAAAACACCAGATTGGTAAAACTGGACCATTTGGTCAACAATAGACACCATTGACCTAAATTGGTCAAAATGGTTACTTTTGAACCTTATGGTCACCACAATTGACCATTTGGTCATACATAGACCTAAATGATCATTATGGTCAAAACGTCACCATATGGTCAATTTGACCATCCTAGTCAACCCTGGTCAACCTTGGTCAAACCCAACTCATACCACCAACCTAAGAACCCATGACTAAACTGACTATGACATGGTCAAGTGAGTCATCTTGGTCAACATAACCATTTTTTTATCAAAATTTGGTCTTTTCATCAAATTATTTTTATTCTCTTGATTAATAAATTATTTAATTAATTAAAGAGAATGAAATTAAAAATTATTAGACCGGGTTAAGTTTAAAATATTGATTTAAACCCATGAAAAGACAAATCCATGGTCACATAATAATCATATTTTTACACTTAAACCCTAAACCATCATATGACAAATGATTAATGGGTCATCCATGACTCATGAAATACCCATGACATGAATAATTTTCAATAAATGACCCAAGACAAAAGGGCATCACTAGGGTATCATAAAAGGAATATGAGGTGGCATTCCCTCAAGAATCCTTAAAAAAATGGATGTGATGAAATCATCCTTCACCTCCTTCATTCTCCAATAAAGGAGAGGCTCATATAAACCTCATCCTTCTCATGATTAAGGCAATCATGAATATAACATAAAAAATGATGATGAGGAAGTGTATGTGTCGCCCCATCCTCAACATCATTAATTAACCAATGGAGCTTATATGGTGAAGGTTATATCAGGCTATTTGAGCTGTCAAATCCACCTCATAAGCTACACAATGGAAGCAAGATAAGTCCAAAAATCCAAATGGTGCATTCATGGAACCTCATGATGGAAAGCTTGGAAGGACTCAAGCATGGTTATCTCCAAGTTCTAAACTTATCCTCAGTCATCCTGAGGATATGATTTACCTTCCCCACATGGACCTAAGCCATGTAGCCACGATTGATGACTATAAATTGAGCAAGTCGTGTGCTACCAAGGGGAAGAGGAGAGAAGAAATCTATACACACTATCCAATCCTTGAGACATCCTAGAGAGAAATTGTTGCCAACAATCTAAGGAGTTGAAACCCCATACTTTCAGCCTCTGGTCTCCATTGCTCTCTTCCAATTTCACTTCTCAAATCCAGGATAGATTTCGCGCTTGATACCAAACCTCTCAAAACTTCAAATTGACTATCCCAAAAGCTTCCCCGAGCCTTAAGGAGAAGATCCCAATCAAAATTGGCCCTTCCCATGGTCTCTACCCTACTTATCAGTGAAGTCGTGACCCTATTTCACTGAGTTCATATACAGACTTGATTTCTATCCAAATTGAAGCAAGGACAAGCTTGTTGAACTTGAGGCGAAACTCTAGAACCAATCAGATCGAAGCTCTACCAACTGAGGCTAAGGTATGGCTTAAAACCCAAAAAATGGCTTGGTTTTCACATATTGTGAAAAGAAAGATCACTCCATATGTATCTAACCATATGGATTGATTTGTCTCGTCACGATGAAGCTGTAGAAACTAATTCCATTAAGTTTCATTAAGTATCGGGCGGGAAATCAGTTTTTAAAGATGGGTGGTTCTCTGTTAATCGTCCCGCGAGGATGATGAATGGATGTCATTTATTTTCGTGTTTCGAAAATGAATGACTCTGATTAAGTCGGACAGCGGATCCATCCATACGAAGCAGACTTAACAGCGGGCCACGTAGGCTGCCACGTGTAAAGCTATGTCACTCATGTGTTGTCGTGTGCGCGTTCAATGAGTTCAAGGTATGAGTATGCACCACGCGTAATAACCTTTAAGTAGGAAATTAAATAAATAAAAAAATAGACAAAAAAATCAAAAATACATATATTTTCACAGAAAAATCACAAAACTCAAATAAACTAACAAAAATAAAAATACCTCTGGATTCAAATAAATCAGGAGAATATTATAAACTTAAAATTAGAATTTAATTAATTATATTTAATTTTTAATCAATTAATTAATCGCTGGATTAATTTAATTATTAAAAATTATTTATAATTTCAAAAATTCTTAAAATTTTAAGGAATTGTCTTTAAGACCTTAGGAAACTTCCTTGATTTTTTAAAGGCTAGAAAACTCCCTAAGACTAAATTTCCTAATTTCTATCAAACTTTGTAATTATCTTTAAAAATAATTATAAAATTGAAGAAATTGGAAATGGTTAGAAAACTTAGAGTGACATTTTTTAACTCTAAAATAACGATTTTTTTAACCTTTTACAAATTTAAAAATGACATTTCATTTTTTGGGTCAAAATTGTAAAATTGAAACTAACACATTTAATCCTATCCTAGATTTCTTTAGGCTTGGACACTAGCCTTTAGTGACACATAGGGTTGACCGAACCCTGATCCTTAAACCTAAATGACATAAGATCTAACCATCTCCTCAGGACCATTGTGTTTAACCTTATAGACTCAAAAAGACAAGACATTTAAGTCTAATCAATCTAGACTTAATCTGAATCCAGGGTATACCAAACAAAGACATTTAGCTTCCATATAGGTGAACCCAAACATCTTAAACTCTAATTAGGTCTTAACCACATTTAAACCTAATTAAACCTAGTTAAACCTTAACTACATTAGGTTTAACTCAACAAACCCTTATTGGGTCTAAACAACATTTAGATCGAATTAAAAACGAGTTAAACCTTAACTACATTAGGTTTAATTCAACAAACCCTAATTGGGTCTAAACCACATTTAGACCTAATTATATCTAGTTAAACCTTGACTACAGTTGGTTTAACTCAACAAACCTTAATTGGATTAAACTACATTTAGACCTAATTAAACACCAATTAAACCTTAACTACATTAGGTTTAACTCAACAAACCCTGATTGGGTCTAAACCACATTTAGACCTAATTAAACACCAGTTAAACCTTAACTACATTAGATTTAACTCAACAAACCCTAATTGGGTCTAAACCATATTTAGACCTAATTAAACACCAGTTAAACCTTAACCACACTAGGTTTAACTCAACAAATCCTAATTGGGTCTAAACCACATTTAGACCTAATTAAATACCAGTTAAACCCTAACTACACTAAGTTTAACTCAACAATCCTAGTTGGGTCTAAACCACATTTAGACCTAATTAAACACCAGTTAAACCTTAATTACATTAGGTTTAACTCAACAAACCCTAATTGGGTCTAAACCAAATTTAGACCTAATTAAAGTTTAACTCAACAAACCCTAATTGGGTCTAAACCA
>NW_018234456.1:0-1196 GCF_001263595.1 Phalaenopsis equestris
TTATGTAATTATTTTCATCTAAAGATAGGATTTTTAAAAGAAAATTTCTAACTTCACCAAGATAAATTATAATCCTTTGAAATTTTTACTAGAGGTAGACCTAGACTAGAGAAGCCTTTGAATCAAATTTCATGATTTTTTGAATCTTTTGTGATTTATTAGAATTATTTTAAATTCTGGGTTATTTAATAAAAATAAAATATTGTAAGTGGTGAAAATTAAGTTTTGTATTTTTGAAAAATCTCCCAAAGGTCAGAGAACTCAAAGGAGTAAGTTTTATATTTTTTTGATTTTTCTTTGATTTATTGGAATTATATTAGTGTAAACTTATTTTTAGCCTTTAAAAATTATTTTTAAGCTTTAAAATTCAATATCTTTATTTAGAAAATCAGGAGAAATATTCTAAGTGTTCCTAAATGATTAGGAAAAAAATTAAAACATTTCTATGAGTTTTATTATTTTTTTATGGATTTTTAATTATTTAAATATTTAGAATAGGCTAAAAATTAAATTTTTATTTTAAGTATCATTTTATTTTTAGAAAATACCTCTGATCACAGAGAACTCAAAAAAGTAAGTTTTATAATTTTTTGAGTTATATTTTGATTTTTTAAAAATTATTTAAGTGTTAAAAGTGATATTTATCTTTAAAAAACAACTTAAGGTGTCAAATGAACTTAAAATATTTTAAAATTTTTATGATGAGTTATCTGGATCATAAATCACAGTGGAGATCAAAAAACAAGTCATTTAGATGTTTAAAATTTTCAAAATTAATTATCTTATTGATTTAGTGTTTGTAAAATTTAAGGACATTTTAAATGTCATGACCCATGAAATTATTTCCAAAGGTTTCTCTAGTTATGTGGACATTCCAAAATTTTCTTAGGATTTTATAACCAATATGCTAATGTCCATGATTATTTTAAAGAAATAATGTGAAATAACTTGAAAAATATGGGTCTCTGTATAGGAGGCTTCTTTGACTTTGGAAAAATCAGAGAATACTTCCCCAGACAAAGGCTACAACATGCTAAAATTCCAAGTCAAGGTGATGTGCCATTATGCATGGAGAATCAAATAATCCCAAACAATGTTTAATTATTTAAAAATAAAATATGCACCAAATGTACTTGAAATTTCTTCCAGATTGTTCTCCTTTGTTCACTGAGCAAGTTGGTATTTTTATTTTATTT
>NW_018234457.1:0-1028 GCF_001263595.1 Phalaenopsis equestris
AACTATATTGTAAGTGATATTCTACCACTTGATATTAAGAATCCATAACTAAAAAAATTCACTTATGATTCAAAATTCTATTTTTGGGATGTCCCATATTTATATAAATAGTGTAAAGATCTAATTATTAGAAGGTGTGTGACTTATGAAGAAACTCAACAAATAAATGAAAGATGCCATGATTCTGAATTTGGAGGACATTTTGGAACAAATAGAACTGCATAAGGATTTTGCAAGCTGGATTTTATTGGACTACTCTTTTTAGAGATGTTAATGAATACATTAAAACAACGATCAATGTCAGTGAGTAGGAATTATTTCTAGAAGAAATGAAACGCCTCTAAATTACATATTAGAAGTTGAAATTTTTGATGTGTGGGGATTAAATTTTATGGGCCCATTTATGCCTTCGTTTGAAAATTTATATATATTACTTGCTGTTGATTATATGTCCAAATGGATTGAAGCTATTGTTGTACCTAAATGTGATGCTCGAATTGTTTCTAAATTTTCAATTATGAATATTTTTACAAGATATGGAATGTCAAGAGTAATTATTACAGATGGAGAATCACATTTTAGGAATAAGAGAATTGAAATATTAATTAAGAAATATGATATTATGCATAGATTCTCTACTGCTTATCATCCTCAGACTAGTGTTGTAGTAGAGATATCAAATCGTGAAATAAAATAAATTTTAGAAAAATCTGTAAATCCTTATAAATTGGATTGGTCTGCTAGATTATATATTGTATTATGGGCATATAGAACTGCTTATAAGACTCCTATAGGAATGTCCCCATATTGACTTTTTTTTTTGGAAAAAAACATGTTATTTACTAGTAGAATTGGAGCATAAAGTATTTTGGGCTATTAAGGAATTTAATTTTAATTTAAAGGATGCTAGTGAGAAAAGATTATTGCAACTCAATGAACTTGAGGAGATTATAAATGAAGCATATGATAATGCAAAAAACTAGAAAGAGAAACTAAAAATATGACATGATCGAAAGATTATTAAGAAG
>NW_018234458.1:0-912 GCF_001263595.1 Phalaenopsis equestris
ATTACATATTTAATATAATATATAATAAACTATACAAAAAAAAATCCTAACAGCGCTCCCATAATCCCATTCCCGTCTCACCGTCTGGCCGTCTCCTCTCAAAATCGCGAAACATTCGGTTGTCGTCTGCCTTTCCCTCATTCTCCTCTCAAAATCGCGAAAGGCTTTATGGTGCGAGAGCTTAGGGTTTGTCGTTCATGTTCGTCTGCTAATATCTACTTCTATTTCTCCTCGGATAGTCAGCGTTGGCTCGACTGCTCAATTTTCTTGCTTGGTTGCTTGTTTACTTACAGAGGTGTTAGATTTGAGTATATTTTCTCTATTGTTTCATATTTATCTTTGGATTCATCTCTTAGCTTAAATTTTCTTAAATTTCTTCTAGATTTACTTAGATTTTTTGAGTGAAACCTAGTTTTTTAAGGTTTTGGCAGTGAAATCTCGCATGTTGCATTTAGATCTGATTTTTTATGGATGAGATCTAATATAAGGGTTGTTGAAAATTTAAAAAAAAACTGATCTCTACTTCTCCTTCTCGACAGTGGTGGCCCGCTCGCTTGGGGTTTTTCGATTGGTATTCTTGTTTGGTTGCTCGATATTCTTGGGCGGCTGCTTGTTTGGATACCTAGGTGTTATCTTTTTTGTAATATTTCATATTTATTTTCAGGTATGTCTCTTGTCATAATGTTTCTTAAATTTCTTTTAGATTTATTTAAATTTTTTGAGTGATTTTAGGGCTTGTAGATTTATTTCTGTAATATTTCATATTTATTCACTTTTCCTTCTCCTTGGATAAGCATTGGTGGCTAGATTGATCGGGATTTTTGCTTTGTTGCTCGGTATTCTTGCCTTGCACGGTTGCTTGTTTGGATACCTAGTAGTTATCTTTGAGTATCTTTTATGTAATATTTCATA
>NW_018234459.1:0-8669 GCF_001263595.1 Phalaenopsis equestris
TATTTCATTACCTGACCATATAGATAGCTTCGTTTCAACTAAATGAATGTCTAGGAACACAAACCCAAGAGATTTGGTTAATGCACGAAGTAAGATATTAGGGTTCGATCATAGACGGTTTCGGTTCTTTGTCCCGTGGGAATGATGAACCAATGCCATCCATTTCTATGTATTAGAAATGGACGACATGGATTGAGTCGTATCACAAAACCTGAGGGGAAGAGAACATCAAACTTTGGGTCACCTCAGCGTCTGTGTGGAAAGTGCATCCAGCTAGAGGATATTGTATGGAGCTTCGGAGCGGACGAGGTTCAAGTGGCTGCTGCGTGGTTAAGTAATTCTGATTTTTTGAATTATTTAAATCCAAAAAATTGAATAAAACGATAAAAATTCATAAATTTGGAAATAAAAATCACAAAAAGAAATAAAATAACCTTTGAACTCAGTGAACAAAGGGGAAATTAATGAAAATAAAATTTAAAATAGTTAAATTATATTAATTTTTAATTAATTAAATGCTCTAGAGAGTATTTTAATTATTAAAAATTAAATATAAGCTAAAAAATATGAAACTTTCAGGGCTTTTTGCCCACCCTTGGACACATTCCTCGATTTTTCTAAGGTCAAAGGACTTCCCTAACAACAAAATGATTAATTTTCTACCAAATTTTTAATTATTTTAAAAAAATGATTATGAAAAGTTGGAAAAATAAAAATAAAAAATGAGAATTGAATAGAAAATTTAGGGCTGTAAAATTAGAACCTAAAATGATAATTTCCACTCTTGAAAACTCTAAATAAAAATTAGGAAGCTAAGGGTAAAAATGTAAAATCAAAATTTTACACTTTCCCAGATTGCCCTAAACTTTAGTTTTAAAACACTAAATTTAAACTATAGGTCTAATCCACATTAGACCTAACCCAAACCCTAAGTCTATTCAACATTAGACCTAACCTAAACCTTAGGTCGAATCCACATTAGACATAACATAAAACTCTTAGGTCTAACCCACATTAGACCTAAACCTAAAACCTCTTAGGTCTAACCCAAATTTGACCCAAACCCTAAACCTTTTAGGTCTAACCCATATTAGACCTAAACCTGAAATCTCTTAGGTCTAACCCAAATTATACCTAAACCCTAAACTTCTTAGGTCTATCCCACATTAGACCTAAAACTAAAATCTCTTAAGCTAAACCCAAATTAGACGTAAACCATAAAACCATTTAGGTCTAAACCAAATTAGACTTAACCTAAATTTTAGGTTTACTTCAAATTAGATCAGAATTAAACCCAAAGTCCTAACTCAATTAATACCTGACCACAATCTTAGCTCTAACCTAAATTAGACATAAACTTAACAACCACTTTTTTTAGGTCTAACCCAAATTGGACCTAGCTTCAACTTCAACCTTAGGTTTAACCTAACTTAGCCCTAGCTTCAATCATCTTTAGGTCTAACCTAAATTAGACCTAATCCAATATGAACCCTTTCTTTAGGTCTAACCTAAGTTAGATCAAAATTCAACATGAACCTACTTTGGGTCAAACCTAACTTAGATCTAGCTTAAACCACCTTAACTCTAACACACATTAGACCTAACTTAATTCTTAGGACTAACCAACATTAGACCTAGCCTCTAGGCCTAGCCCAAATCTTTTTTATGTTTAACCCACATTAGACCCAAACATAAACCCTAGGTTTAACCTAACTTAGACCAAGAATCAACCACCTTTAGGTCTAACTCAAATTGGACCTAAATACTACATGAACAACTTTAGGTTTAACCTTGTGATTAGACCTAAAATACTAACCAACGCCGGGTCTAACTTAACTTAGACCTAAACATCAACCATCCTTTATGTCTAACCTACATTAGACCTAAATGTGAGCCATCGTATTTCTAACCTAACTTAGGATTAGTTTAACTTGAAATTTTCTTAGGTCTAGCCAAGCCTAGATCTAGCCTAAGTCCAACCTAACCAGAACTTAGTCAAACATGAGTTTTCTTGGGTCTAATTAACTTAGACTCAATTCAATTGAATCACTGGGTCAACCTGGCCTAACTCGGTTTAACCTAATTCAACTAAATCATTGGGTCAACCCGACCTAACTTGATTTAACCTAATTTCACTAGAGCATTGGGTAAATTTGACTTAAATTGGGTTAACTTAATTCAATTGGATCATCGGGTCAACCCAGCGTATCTCGGGTTAACCCAATTCAATTGAACCACTAAGTCAAGGAACATTGGGTCAATTTGACTTAAATTGGGTTAACTTAATTCAATTGAATCATCGGGTCAACCCAACGTATTTCGGGTTAACCCAATTCAATTGAACCACTAAGTCAACCTGACCTAACTCAGGTTAACCCAATTAATCTGGATCACTGGATCAACCCAACTTAACTCGTGTTAACCCAATTCAATTAAATCACCAGGTTAACCCAAACTAACTCGAGCTAACCTAATTCAATTGAACCACCGGGTCAACCTAACCTAACTTCGGTTAACCCAATTCAAGTGAACTGTTGGGCCAACCTGACCTAACTCAAGTTAACCAAAATCAACCCCAATTCAAATTAACTTGGATCAATCTGATCCAAATTTGATGTCAAACCTAATTTAAGTCCAACTTAAATTATGTTTAAAAAAATTAAAGTCTAACTTAGCTTAGGCTTAATTCGATTAAAGATTGAATTAAATCTAAATTAGTTAAGACTCTGCCCAAGTCTACCTTATGTTAGACTTTAGTTAACCTAGGAAGATTAGATTAAGTCAGCCCAGCCTAACCAAGGTTAACTCAAAGCTAATTAAACCTAATTTAGATCAACTCAATCTCATCTTGGGTCAGTCTAAATCAAATTGAGCATATCTTGACCCCAATCAAACTAGGCCAATCTTTGTCAATCTTATTAAACTTTAGTTGACTTAAGTCAATTTCAAATTGATCTGAGACAAATCCAAGCTAGATCAGATCGAATAAAAACTCTTTTTAGTTCATTCTAACCTAACTTGGGCTAATCCAAACTCAATTTAACTCCAACGAGAGGCTAAGGAGTGTTTGACTTCTTGTAAGAGAACAAAAGCACAATTAACCTCAGTCGAGGAAAACTTAAGCAAAGGAACAAAAAAATGTAAGAGACTTGACATATAGTCTACCATAAAAGCCACTAAAATTTAAACTTGAATTATAAATTCAACCTGGTTTTAGAAGGTATTTTGGACGAGTCAACCCTTGGTTGCTAACAAAATATCTTTCAGTCACTTGTGACTAATCAAACCATAAACTCCAATGACCCCGGGATGATAGAACCATGGGATTTTGACCTAGTCATTCTTAACATATAAAATAAGATACAAAATGATAAAAAATTTAATTTGTTAATATTTATTAAGAAATTTAAAATTCTTAACCCCTAAAATACAAAAAAAGGCATTAAAACTTAAATTAAACCTTAACAAACAAAGATCACCGAACGTAATTTGAGCCCTGCTACCCGGATATATGAAGATCTCTTGGACCACACAACTCATAGTTACTGACAGAAATCTTTCAGTCAGTGTAGGTTTGACCGCTTCTCAGACTAAATAGGTCAGGGAACCTGACACCCTAGGCAGGATGGAATGCCTTCGGCATCTTGACCGGGCTGTCCTAAATAAAAAAAAAATAACCAACTAATCAAACCAAAATATATTTTATGTTAACTCCATTTTGCAAGAATCTAGTACCCTTAGGATATGACTTTGAAACTCCTTCCTTTAAAACAATGATATTCAAACTTTTTTAGGACGAGTAACAACCTTAATTGAGAGTTTTCTTAAGCAACCCCAGTTTCTTAAGATATAATTAATTATAGGGGCTTGCCCTTAGAGGAAAAAGTGAACCCATAATAGGTACAATAACCTCAATCTCTATTTCTGGGCTTGTTTTGTTGGGTCTTCTTCGCAAGTATGCCTCCAAGGTGTCTTACACCTATACTCTTTAGAGCTATCTATGCGAAGTTCACTTCACAAATGCTTCCCCACATTTTTATTTTGTTTGCCCTCATCATTGTAAGCCTTAGCCCTCTGATCTCTTCCCTCTTTAGATTATCCACACGGTTAGAGGTAGTTATTCAGAGAGAAGGGGCTATACGACAAAAGACGGGCTGAATATTCCACAACAATTTCACAACGATAGCAGAGCGATGGCAGCATCACATCAAGGCAGCGGCGGCGGCCATCAATAAGTATCTTATCACATATAATTTTTATGATTTTTGAATAATTACATGTCACCCCTAAGTTTTTCGTTAGCATTTGATTAAAACTTTTAACTTAACCATTTCATTTTAAATGTTAATTAGGTTTAATTATTAAGATTTTAGAGCTTTCATTTTTTTTATTTAATTGAATTTTGAAGACCAAAGGCTAAAGTGTAATTTTACTTATTTATAAAAATATCCCTCATTAGTTTTAGATAAATTTGAGTTTTAATAAGTAAATTTATTATTTTAATTAAATAATTCACAGAGTTTTATTTTTTTTAAACAAATTAAATTAAATTTATATTTCTATGATTTTTATTTATATTTTTATATTTATATTTGTAGATAATTATTATTTTTATTAAAAATTAAGTTTTTTTTTTAAAAGATGATGGCCTCTATGCTTAAACAATCAAGAATCTTTCCTATGGATAGAGAGCACATCATGTCCAAATTTCAACAATTTTTTATTAAATATGAATTTTTAATGATTTTGTTACTGCTTAAAAGGTTTTAATTAATTTTAAAATTAATTATGAATTAAATTATTTAAGTTCTATTTTTCTTAAATTTCTCTCACTTCTCCCAGTTGAGGACATTTTTATTTTTTATTTTTTATTTTTTATTAAGTTATGAAATTTTGAATTTATTTAGATTTTTTAGGGTTTAATTAAATTAGAACACCTAATTATTTATGTATGTCCGACACGGCGCCCTGTCATCCTTAGCATCTTTAAATATCATGCATCAATTCATGATTGGTCGTGCTTTCCATGTTTGTGCTGAGGTGGCTTAAATCAATGCTCTACTCCTCTGTCATTTCACCATATGATCTAATCATGCTCATCCATTCAAAAAGCACTGGAATAGATGGCATTGGTTCATCATCCTCATAAGGATGTTGAATCAAGACCACCCATTGTCCCGTGCTTAATTTGATTGATCCATTGTGCCAAACTTGATTTTAATTGATCCTAAATTTTCATCTAACCCTAATGAGCACATCTATATGACTAGGTATGAATGAATTTATAATTCTCTTCAAAAAAGACCAAAATTGAAGGTAATTTCTGAGTTTTTGACCATTACCTTAGCCCAAGAGGTGAGGCCTCAATTGGGCTTGTTAGATATGATGAACTTGAGTCCACAAAGCTCTCTAAGGTGTTAACTTAAAGCTCCATTTTCTCCTTATTTGATTTAGATCGAGGACGGTCCCATTTGGTGTTGAATGGGGTTATAGGTTACAACAATTGGGGACTTTGATCGGGTAAGTGATTTTTGACTTATGTGAAGCTATTGGGAGGGTCAATTAAAATTGTTGAGTTTGCTAGAGGTAAGTTCATGGAAAATCCAGGTGCAGCTTGATTAAATTAGGGTTTTTCGGTGACGGGGAAAGTCTGAAAATATTGGGAATGAGTAGTTGATCTCTGGTGGTGTGTTTGGGAGAAAGAGTTTCAAAAGTTCACGAAAGAAATGGGGAGCTAAGATCTCTTGAGCAAGTCTGGCATTTAGATGGCAATGGATGGCCATTGGACGCTTAAGCAAAGCTTGGGGATGCTCTAAGGACACTCTTGAAAGTTAGGGATGTGCAGGAAGAGCTGGGCATGAGCTTTGAAAAAAGTAAGAAAGGTGACATTCTTTTTCAAATTTCTTTTAGGGGGCCTTCTTATGGCCATTGGAGGTGTGGGAAGATCTTGGGGTCCATTGGGGGGAGGTCCTAGCTTGGTGGCTAGGCTCAGTCCTTGTTCGATTAGATCCTCTCAAGTCTGATTTTGGATTTTGGCATGAAAGTTTCTTTAGTGTTTGACTAATGTTAGATGAGATCAAATTTTATTTTATTTTCTTTCATTTTGTCTTGTAATAAGTTAGTGGGTCATGAGGTCATTTTTGGGTTATGGAGGTTTTAGAGAGCTTGAATTTGGTGGATTTGAGCTTGGGCTTAGATTTAGGTCTTGGGCTTAACTTTTAGGGTTTGGTCTTGATGACGGACTTAGGATTTTGTTTTGATAATATTAATGTGTTGAGTTATGTTAATTTAAAAATTGTTGGTTTAATTGATTTTCCTTATGTTATTTAATTAATTGTTAATATTAATTTCTTCTTGTTAGTTTATTTTATATTTGGATGATTTTACTATTCATTTGTTTTTATGGTCATATTAATTCTTAGATTGGTTCAATTTTAATTTTGTTTCATAGATTTGAATTTTATGTTTTTCACTCCTTTCGATGATTTTTTTATTGAGGGTTGATTTTTAATTTTGATTTTATTATATTTGATGAATTTATTTTTTACTTAATTGATTTTATTTTTGTTTACAATGGATTTGGCCATTTGTTTACTTTTGGTTTTATTGTTTCGATTTAAGTGAATTATGATTGATTTTAGTAAATTTAGCTGAGTTAATTTGAAGTTAATGTTAATATTTTAAATTCCTATTTTAAGATTTATTGATTTATTTTATTGAGGTTAATTTTGATAGGTTGCCTTTAATAAATCTTTATTGGTTGACTTCAATGAGCTTGATTTTTGTTCTACTTAAATTTAATAGTTCTATCCTATGGTGAAATTAATTTCAATTAAATTAATTTTGGCTGAAGTTAATTTTAATACATTATATTTTTTAGTGAAATTGATTTAATTTTTGTTGAAGTTGATTTTAATAGATTTTAGTGGAACTGATTTCAATGGATTTAATTGAAATTTGTTATAATGATTTTCATTTTTTTTCTTTTTGAAAATTATTTTAATGACATTCATTTTTGTTGTTATTGATCTTAAGGTTTTTTTTTTGAAATTTTAATTTTGATTTTGTTCAATTTTGATTTTCATTTGTATTTTGAATTTTTTTTAGTGGTCTTCTCATTTTATCTTTTCTTTTAAATTATTAGCCCTTTCTTGGTCAAATGTGCGCTTCACACTAAATGTACTATTTTTTTAGCCTAAAAAAGGATTACTCTTGAAGATAAGAATGGGAAGTACAAAGTGCCTAACAGAATTAAGTTTTTAGAGTCAAAGGGTCACCTAGGGCATTTCCAACATTTTGGGAACTCAACTTATGTCTCAATGGCTTGTCTTTAACCAACTCAACCAAAGGTTGAGGATTTGAAACTGTGTATCCCTAAGGAGTGAAGAAATGTTTGAAGTTTTATTTGGTTTTGGGTTCAACCACTAGTCTTCTAGGAGAGACTCTATGAAAACCTTAAGCTCTTGAGATAAGAAGTGCATAAAGGTCCTCATATAAAAATGAGGTAAACTGTAGCTTGTAACATTCACATTTTTTCCTAAAATACTAACTAAGCTTTTATTCATTGAGCATAGCTCAAATATCCTCAGTTAAGGTTCCAATTTCTCTCCGAATCATTTTTTTAGGTGTTTTATGTACAAAATAATCTATAATTAATGATTTCTAAAATTCTCATTTTTAAAATCTCTTCCATGATCAATATAAATTATTAACATTAAATACATCAATTTTTCAATTAAATTCCAATTGCTTTAAAATGGTGGAAGGTGTCACTTATGTGTTAGAAACTTAATCTATGTAAACTTAATATACCCATAAACAATCCCAAACCTTTATGACTTGCTTTTTAGAAACACTGAACTAATAACCCCAATAAGTCCTACATAGTCTTTCTACGATTTTAGTTATGATGATGATCCTTATAGTATTAAATAATTCTTTAACATATTTCCTTAGCTAACATGAGTTACAAAAGAGATTATATGTGTAGTGTTATTTTTATAGTCTTCCAAGTAAGTCATTGTTGGTATTTTCTTAAGGGTATATATTTACTAACATTATGAATATAAATATGCACACATTATTTATCTTATATATTTTTAATATGACTGTGACATTAAATTTTCTTATTCATGTACTGAAATAGAAATTTAATGTCAAATTTTTTATCATAGGCTAATGATGAGCTAGTTTTGTTTGAAGCCATCTATTAATAAGACATTTTAATGATGAATTCATTATTGTTGTTGATATCGCCGCTGCACATCACTTTTCATATTGGATTATTAGGAGTAGTGACTTTTTTTTCCATTATTATAGTTAGGTTTCATAAATATAAGTGAATATCAAATTAAATTTCTTAATCTATCTTGTTTATGAGCTTATTCATGAACATGTTCATGAATTTTAAATCATATTGTTCATTGAGCTTGTTCCTAAACTTCTTCACAAGCTTATTCATGAACTTGTTCATGAGCACTAAATGATATTGTTCAAGATCATAAATGAATCGAGCAATGAGTTTTCTAAACATGTTTATTTAACAATTTAATGTTTATGAAAAAAAAATTAAATTAATTTCATTCATTAACTTAATGAAAATTAACAAGCTCTAATGGAACTGAGAAATAAATAATTTCTTTAACATTCAGTTAAAGCCCTAGTTACAT
>NW_018234460.1:0-1319 GCF_001263595.1 Phalaenopsis equestris
CAAAAAGATATGGGCTTAAAGTTGATCCCTGATGTTCGATTATGCACAAATTTCTTAGTTTGCAGGATTGGACCTATTACCGGGGTCTACACTTTTCTCTTGAAATGCGTAGTATTCAGGGTATCAGGCACGATTATGCAAATTGTTGGACTAATGAGATCCATTCGGTCTCATTTTCTAAGTTGGACTAACGAGATCCATTCGGTCTCATTTTCTAAAAAATTAAAACACTACTTTCATAATCTAAACATTTTACCTTGTATATATTTAAATTAAATTTTTCACATCGAAAAATTGGCCGACAGGGGTGTGTGAAACCCTCTGGTTGTGCATTATGTTCACTGAGTTACTTATGCTGATCACTGATTCTTTCTAGCTATTTTGTGACAATAAAGCCGTCATTAGCAATCAATAAAAGTATTGAAGTTTTTTGCTTGCGTAAAGAGTTAATTTTTTTTTTCCATTTTATCCCTTCATTCTTTGTTCTTTCTTTTTGCAAAAACGGTTGGTGGTAAAGGGAGGTATTATCAAATGGACCTAAATGAACTCTTCCTTTTTTCAACATGTCAACTATTAATTGAATCAAAGTTGTTTACGCATTTTTGTTACTAATACTGCGATCTCTTTGCTTTTTGAGGGAGAATCCGTGATAGATAGAAAGGAAGTTGTGCAGGTGGAAGATGAGGGAGTGAGAAATCTATTAATCTACTAATGTTGCTCCTCCATTGATGCAGCGCAAAGCTTGCACTTCCAGCACCGGACGAGAAACAATTTAAAACTCCATTTCCTTTTACTCATTCAACTGGCTGCAGTTCCCTTGACGCAATACCACAGCTTCAGTATAATAATCGCCAGGTCTCTGGAGTACTTTGTGATAATTGTGATCCCGTCATCGAGCATCCGCCATCTCCCATCATAGAGGAGCCTCCACCATCACCGCCTCTTGAAGCGTTGCAGATTTTAGACACAGACATAGAAGATGCATTCTACGAAGATGATGAAATTCCTACTATAAAGCTTGATTTGAAGCAGTTTGGAAAAAAGTTACAGAATTTTATTCAAGAAAATGATATGAAGATCCCTGATAATGATATATCCAAGGCATTAGTTGAGCTAAGTGCAGAAGCTGCTTCTATCCAAGCTCGCAAATTAAAGCATATAAGTGGCCTTCGCACTGAGCATCATGTGTATGTATTTTTATACACTTCAGTTTCCATTTTTATATTTTTTTTAGAAAAAGGTGCATTTATATACATACCCTTCAATTCTTATTTATTTAAATATCTAACATATAAACTTCAATTCTTATATATATATAT
>NW_018234460.1:1449-8483 GCF_001263595.1 Phalaenopsis equestris
ATATATATATTTATTTATTTATTTATTTATGCCACCTTACATAAGCATGAAAGGGTTTATTTCACTTTTTAAAAATAAAACTTGTGGTATTTTTTATGCGTTAAGAGAGATTTGGGTGGTGTAAATGTAAATAGTAAAGCTTTGATGTTAGATACATAAAATATAGTAATTGGGTGGTATGTATGTACCCAAAAAAAAAAAAAAAAGTTACTTTCCTGACAAGTCTCTTATTTGGACTGTCTCACTCCACAGATATGAGCTTCCAGATTCACATCTTCTTCTTGAGGGGGTAAGCTATGTTTATTTTTATTTAAAATAAGGAAAATTTACATGCATAGTACACAATTCTTATGTATTTACTTATCCTATACGTCAACTTTCATCGTTACATACATAACACTTTAGTGTTTTAAACCTATGCATGAAAAGGTGTATTCCAGTCTTAAAAAGTGGTAATAGAGTTATTGTTTATGTGATTTTAAAGAATTGAGTGCTATTCGTGTAAATATGAAGTTTAGTTTTGAGATATGTAACCACATAAGATTTATGTGCTATCAGTGGGTCCAATCAACTGCCGGTCTAGTCCCGGGTTGATGCCAACAGCCTTTGCTTTCTTTAAGAGGCTATTTTCTTGGTTTGACCTGTGATTTGATCAGAATAGCCACAACGTGACCATTGCATCCAAGCCTGTCGTCTTCTTTTGCATATAATACGTGTTACTACCAATACAATTAAAACCATCATTTTAATGCCTTTCAGATGGATCAAAGAGAGCCTGATGATCCATCCCCATATCTCCTTGCCATATGGACTCCAGGCAAGAAAAAAAGAATGAAAAAACTGCTTTAAATTTAATAATTCTTAGTCTTATTAGTGTTAAATTTCAGGTGAAACTGCGCAGTCAATAGAGCCGCCACAATCATGCTGCGAAATCCATGAGACCGGACTACTCTGTGAGAGAGAGACATGCTTTGCTTGTAATAGTAGAAGAGAATTAGAGGCTCAAACTGTCAGAGGAACACTTTTGGTAACAACTCCTGTGTTTCTTTTTGATGTAAATTACATGAATTAATTTTTTAAGGGCGTGTTCTTGGATTGATCTTTTGTAAAAACAAGAAAATTTTGGCATCGGTGATTTTCTAAGTGTTTGTTAAAAACCATGAAATTTTACTAGCAAGAGGGGCTAAGAGAAATTTTGAAATGAAGTCATTTAATTGATGTTATTCATAACTTTGTAGGACCAAGCAATGACTTTGGAAATATCTGTTTATCTAGCAATTTTTTGCCAGTTATTGATCTGCGGATGATTCCGGGGTACAGGTGGTCAGAATTAAGTGATAATGAATTGAAAAATCTTTCCATTACGTACAATTCTCTTATTTGATTGATGAAATGCGCACCTCTTTATATTTCTATAACAGTCATATTAAAAAAAAAAAAAAATTTATTGAACCGGCAAAATATTCATTCATGCCTGCTTTTTGTAGTAAATTTACTGTTTATAGGTGATTTTTTTTTTGGTTTCTGCCATTTTTTCTTTGGAAGATTTACATACATACCACTAAATTATTATGTATTTACATATCTAACACAAAACTTCAATTTTTACATACATGCCACCTCTATGCATGTAAAGGAATATTTCACTTTTTAGAAGTTAAAACGGTAGCATTTTTTATATGATATGAAAAATTTGGGTGTTATAAATATAAAAAGCAAAGTTTAGGTGTTAGATATGTAAATACATAAGAATTGTGTGGTATGTAGGTTAATGCCCCTTTTCTTTTTTTGTTCCTTTCACATTAATTCTACAAACTATCTTATTAGTCTAGCTTATGCTCTCTTTTATACCATTTTGGCAACTTATTGAAAGTTTAATCTTGCATAGATACCATGTCGAACTGCCATGAGAGGAAGATTTCCACTTAATGGCACTTATTTTCAAACTAATGAGGTAAGCAATAATTGATGATGAGAACATCTTGAATTGTGACCATTTTCCACATTAATGGACCTCCTCCACTTTATTGTTCTGTATAAAAGGCTTTCCCAGCAGGTCTTTGCAGATCATGATTCTAGTCGCAACCCGATTCAAGTTCCTCGAAGCTGTCTATGGAATCTTCCACGAAGGACAGTATACTTCGGAACGTCAATAGCTGCAATATTTAGAGGTGGTGCAGTGATGGATCTTTCTATTTAGTTCAATTCTCATTCATGTTTATTGCTGACATGCAATTTTTTAAAATTAGGTTTCACTGCCACAGAACCCATTCAGTACTGCTTCTCAAAAGGTATTCAAACACATGCTAAAATGATTCTCTTCTTTCTCCCCTCTCTCAAATCCTCTCCCAAGGCTCTAATTTTTTTTCTTTTTAATTTTCTTGTTTCCTTAGGTTCAACCCAATCCTCCCTCTAGCTTTTTTTCCTTAATCTATTTCTCATGTTCTCTCCCTCTTTTTTGCTTTCCTACCTAAATCACATAACAAATTTTCTCTCTTACTTTTTTTTTCACTTCATTCTTTGTTTAATCTATCCCTGTCGCTCTCATTATCAAAATCTCTCGAAACTACTCTATTTTTTTTATTTTTCCACCGGTGATCAATTTAAATCTCACTAGGAGTTGTTTTGTTGAGAAACTTGATGAATTCTTTCATAGGCCACATGGCGCATGACATAATTTTGACTTTGAAAATTAGGTCTATCTCATTGTATAATTAGTCATCACATCTTTACATCATTACTTTCGTATTGGAATTCAAATTTAACTTCATTGAACTTCAATTCATTTAAAGTTACTTAATATTTAACTATTTCATTTAATATCTAACTCCACGTTGCATTAATATTGTTTATGAATTTTAATTTAAATTTGTTCAAACTTTCAATAACTTTCACTTAGCTGGCTTGTGAGCTGGCTCAAACTTATAGAATATACGAGCATGAGCTTGAGCATGGATTATAGCTCGCATATTCTATGAGCTTGAGTTTGAGCTCGAGTTAATTCGACTTGTTGGCTCGCAAACCAGCTCGATTAGAAAACCGAAGTCCCATAAATTTTTTTATGCTTTAGTCAATCCAATTTTAAATTGAGGCACTGGTTTCACAAACTTCTTTTCTGCACCAAATGCCGCTAAACACCATCGATGCTTTCGCCAACAAAGCTCTGACCGTGACGTCATCCATGCCGGTCTCATTAAATCTAATCCAACAAGCTCTTGCAATAACAACCGTATCTTGTCCAACAATCTCTAGTTGTGCCTGAGCTTGGGAATAAATGAACGAATCAAGCTCGAGCTTTGTTCTATAAGCTCAACTCAAGTTTAATCCAGACATTAGATAGAGGACTCGAGCTCTAATTAACCCTGACTCGAACTCAACTTGACTCATTTACAAGCTTCCTTCACCCACAGTGGGTTCTTGCGGAAAGGCCACTAACATAACTTCTATTTAGGTATTGCAGCATATTTTTATTTGATATTTGTCTTTTCCAGGCTTTGTTTGTGTGAGAGGCTTTGATAGGACAACAAGAGAACCAAAACCACTCTATGCTAGGCTTCATTTGCCCAGAAGCAAAGCACCTCCCAACAAGAAGCCATGGGTAAGACGAGAGGAATAAGCAGCCAACCAAACTAATCAGCTCCTTCAGATATATATCATAATCTTGCAATTGTTATTCTAATCTGACATTCATTGTGGCTTTTACATGAGAAATTGATTTATTTTCATTTTAAGCTTTATTTGGTAAAATTGTGTTGATGTGTTATGGCTTCTTATTTGGTGTGAGTGAAATAGATGTTGTTATATGATTGATATGGATCTAGTTTTTCTATACATTGTGATTATGCTATGGAAGAGTTATATATGCAATGCATTTTTTCATGGGGGAATTCAAGATTTCAGAGGAAGGTTTGGCAAATAATTTCACAAATTAGTAGCTCTTATATGAAAGAGAGGGTTATGAGATCTACATGCAAAGCACTCAATTCCTTTGTAATTACACCTAAACTTCAATTTTTACATTCTTGCATCTTATTTGTGCATGGAAATTGTATTTCACTTTTTAAAAGTTAAAATAAATGTATGCGAATGCTGCTAAATTTATGCGTCATTTACATGCATAACATAATTGTTTTGTATTTATATATCTCACACCTGAACTCTAATTTTTACAGACATCGTGCGCATATCTTACGTGTCACATTAAAAAAAGCATTATTATCATTTTTAAAAGTGAAACACACCTTTACATGTATAGGTTTAAATAGGTTTAAAGCACCAAAATAGCATGTATTATGAAAATTTTATAATGAGATATGTAAATATATAATAATTGTGTGCTATGTGTAAATTTCCCTGAATTTATTTGTATATAATAATTGTGTGTGCTATGTGTAAATTTCCCTGAATTTATTTGTGAGAAAGTTAATATAAAAATAATAAATTAATTACTTACAAAAAGATAAGTGGCTCATTGATTAGAGTTGAAGTTTATTTGTCTAAGATCTAATTACATATTTTGAGTTTTTTTGGTCAACATTTTAAAAAAAAATTATTTTCTATTTGTATTTGATAGGACTTCAATAAATTTTCATCATTTGGCATGAATCTTGAGATATTTGACAAAGATCTCGAGGCACTTTTTGGGCAAGAAATATTCAATCGTAAATTTAAAATTATTTAGAATTATTATTTCAGTAAATTTACAGTCAAACATTCGTTGTGGGGTCTTCATCAATCATAAAGGCATGAATTATATTTTTACTCGGAAAAAAATTGAGCTTGTGACAGAGGCGATGACTTGAATTAATGAAGGAATATGATTATTCATTACCATCCTAGAAAAGTGAATGTGGTAGATGGATTAAGCTAAAAAATCCACAATGAACATATCTTGGATGATCACTCGGGATAATGATTTAGCACCATAGATGGAACAACTCTAGCTTGAGATGGTACCAAAAGGAGTTAATCCCTTGACATATCAATTTTTAGTTTAGCTGACACTTGTAAATGGTATTTTTGTAGCTCGGTTGAGGGATACAATCTTGCTACTACTTGGAGAACAAGCTTAGAATGGATTGAAGCTTAAGTTCAATATCAATCAAAATGATACTTTGAGATTTTAGCATTGAGTGTGTTCAAATAAGAAAAAAACATAGGTATGAGATACAATGTGAAACAAATTCTACTCTATATTATGTTTATCTGGGAAATAATAAGATGCATCAAGATCCAAAGAGCTTTTTTTGGTCACCGAGTATGAAAAGCGACATAGTTGAGTTTGTAGCCAACTGTTTGACAAGTCCGATGGTTACGTCTAAACATCAGATCTGGTGGTCTATTATAACCCTTTCCCATTCCAGAATGAATATGTGAAGAGATTTCAATGGATTTTGTGGTTGTTTTAAAAGGTTCACCATTTACATTACAACTTCGAGTAAACTGAGTGAAAAATTCATTCAGAGGAAAGATTAAACTCAATGAACATATAGTCGCGGACATTGATACAACCCAACCAACTGATATATGAAACCATAGGAGGAGCAGAACATGATTGTTTCTTTAATAATAAATGGAAACACAATAAAATATATGGAGATTTACTACATACCACACAATTTCATGTATTCACCTATCTAACATCCAAATTTTAATCTTTATATGTAGGCTATGATGTTTGTACATAAAGATGAACGAGTGCATCTCAATCCTTAGAAGTTAAAAGCGATATGTTTGATGTGATATGAAAAAAAAATTTATATGTAGGACATGATGTTTCTAGTTTATCATCTCTTAGGCAACACTCTATCTTTACATATTTGCATATCTTAATTTAAGTCAAATTCCTTAAGAAATTGCTTACATGAAGCAAATTCTCTAATTAAATGGCATATTTCTACGATTAGATTTAGCCATATTTTTAAGTTAGGTTAAAAGTAAAAAGAAAATTGTTTCACTATAATTACGGCACATTAGCAATTAATCATTTTCTTAATCATATTTCTAATTAAATGCACATTAACAAGAAGGGAAAATTTGAATTCCTCCATTGAGGGAGGTAACCCCTGCCTTCCTCCGCAGTTCAGCTTTACTGAATCCTGAATCATGGCAGAGGAGGAATGTCATTTAAGAAACGAAGGATTAAAATGTATTTTTAATAGTTATTATGTTATTATGCATATGTTAATTTTATTAATTAAATTTCTTCAGAAATCTATTTTTAATTCTTATCAAATGTATATCAAAACTAAGATATTTTTTAATTGCTAGTTAAAGTTTGATTTGATTCATAAATTCTTACTTTTAATAATAATAAGTATTATTATTATAATAATAATACTGAAGTAAGAAGAAGAATGATTGTAATAATAATCCTAATAATGAACGTTAATTGGATTATACTTAAGTAATAACTGCATGATTAATCTTACTTTCTAATTGATGTAAGATTGATAGTCGAACCGTCAAATTCATAGAAATATTACGTTTGTTGCATCAATGTAAGTAACTGCAGATTATACTTAAGTAATAACTGTATGATTAATCTTACTTTCTAATTGATGTAAGATTAATAGTCGAACCGTCAAATTCATACAAATATTACGTTTGTTGCATCAATGTAAGTAACTGCTATTTAATATGGATAAATGTACTCTTCCTGGTTAGAGATGTTACATTTGTTAATTGTATTAGGTTCTTTATTAGTTGAAGGATTGTGATTCATACCTTTTAAATCTTGTTTACATAATTTTAGATGTTTCTATTTTTGCACATAATGAATTTAATGAATAATTAGCCTTGTTTTTATTCCTACTTAACCTCGAGTTTAGTTGTTCACATTTCATGGCTTCAATATTTAGTATTTCTTTAAATATTTGATGTGGTAAATCTCATTATTTTAGTTTTCATAATTGCTTATAAATATTGGTTGACACTTTGTAGTTATTTTCTTGTGTTGTGATTGCAATTCTTGAAATATAATTAATGTTATAATATTATTATGTCGTTATTAAACCCTTTTGTTATGACTAGCT
>NW_018234461.1:0-778 GCF_001263595.1 Phalaenopsis equestris
ATATACTAGAATTATCTTGAAGCTTTGCTTATTTCAGCATATTTCTAAAATTAAGTGGAATCTTCTAGAATTTTTTGGAAGATTCTCCTTCTTTCTAGTTTTTTTTCTAGAATGTCGTGGAATCTTCTAAAATTCCTTGGATTGCTCTCTACATTTTGGGCTTCTCTAGAATCTTCCTTTTCATGTTTACCTTGTCAATTATTCTTGAAGATGGCAGAGCCTGACACCCTCCTCCACTTAAGCCCGCAATGCCCTCATTGCGGCTTCCCCCTCACACCCAGATTCCTTTATTTGCTCTTGGCAAACTTAGGTTTTTCCTTGCTGGTATGGGGGAGGGGTGTCATGCAGTGAAACTTCATGCTTGATGACTTTAACTCTCTTTTGAAGTCATCAAAGGTGGATATGATGAACATACCTTTCTCTATATATCCATGCCTTCATCTCCACCACAACATAGCGATGTTCGAGAGATAAAGAGTTGCAAATTATATTGTTGCATTTTCAATTGTAATTCCCATCGCTCTGAAATATTGTTCAAGTCCCCACACGAAGTTATCCACCTCTTTCATGTTGCAAGCTCCTCCAAAAATCTTTGGTTTTGGAACTTCAATCCTCTTAGTTTCGAAGGTTTGATGTTTGGTGCATGTCTCTAGTGTCCTCTTGCATAGCAATATGTCTCCATGCATTTCCTTCAAACTAACACGTATGCATTTCATCTATTCTTCATGGGCTCTTCGTACCTTGTGGAGCTCCCCCATAAAGTCCTCCTGCATCTTAG
>NW_018234462.1:0-433 GCF_001263595.1 Phalaenopsis equestris
GGCATGAACAAGAACGAAACAGAGTACTCATTAAATTAAATTTTAGTTTGTTTTGGTAAAAAATATTACTCATTTTATGCTTGAGTTTGTTTTAATTTAATGGAATATTTAAATCCAAAAGTAGAAAGGAGAACGTGTGCAGTTCAAATTTTTTTTCAGTTCAAAATTTTTTTGAAAATTTTCATTAAATATTAGATTAATTACAAAATTTGGACCCGGTCATAGACATACGGCCATATAGATAACCCTAAAACAATCAAGCTTTCAAAATTTCAAAGCAAGCAAAGGCAAGCAGAGGTAAGCGGCATTAAGCAGCATCAAGTCATGTAATAGGTCTTCAAGTATCGTCCATTTATCGGTAACATGGGTTTTTCACCCCGGAAGTCCACTAACTGGTAGGCTCCTCCTGTATAAGCCTTCTCAACGACAAATG
>NW_018234462.1:4622-5032 GCF_001263595.1 Phalaenopsis equestris
TGAATCTTTATCTTTGTGTGTCAAAATTTCACGCGAGAAGACAGTCTTCTTTGGAGGCGCGTAGTAGGCAGCATCTTCGTGGATACCAACTTCATGCACTGAAAACAATTGTAGGTCTCCTTTGATTTAATTTTCTTGACCATCTTTCCGGTATTTAATGCACTGATGTAGGGATGATGGAATCATGTTATGCTCATGAATCCATGGTCAGCCTAATAGAGCGTTAAAAGAGGTCTCGGCGTCGATGATATGAAATTTAACGGTTGTTACAAGTTCTCCAACTTTCATAAGTAATGAGATTGATCCAAGGGCTCTTTCTCCCTTTTGGTTGAATCCTCTTAACATCATTTTATCGGGGATGAGCTCTTAAAAGTAGAAGTCCAAATATGCTAATGTCCATAGACTCATCA
>NW_018234463.1:0-653 GCF_001263595.1 Phalaenopsis equestris
GTTGCTGTGGAGCTTGCTGAAGGAGTTTGCTTTCTTTTTAAGGGGTTTCTAAGGCTTGGGAGGAGTGCCTGGTGTGGTTATTTTGAACCTCCAGCATTGTTCCTTTGGACTATCTTGGGAGGCTGTCGATTTCTGTTGTTTTTAGAGAAGGAGTTACTGTTACATTGGTTTGCTGAAGTTGCAAGCCTTCTTACATCCTCTTAGTTGGTGTTTGTTTTTTTTTTTTGGGGTCTATCTCTGCTGCATCTCTTGTTCTTCCTGTGGTTGGGCTTGAAACAAGCCACCTTCCTTGTTTTTTTTGTTTCATCTTGGGGGTGTTGGTTGGTGAACAATGACCACCTCTATTTGATCTGGAGACAAATTTGCAATGGACTAAAGCCACTTATGCTGGGGTGGTAGGAAATCCCTATTCCCCTTTGTTGGACCCTGATTTACTAGTCTTACCTCAGGAATTCCATAACACTGCCGCTGGGAGAGCTTCTGCCTCTTGCATTCATCCAGTGGGATCAAAAGATGGGGAACCAGCTACTATTTTCTTTGAAAAGGAGATTGCTGAATTAAACTTGGAGGTTCACTTTACTCTATGGAAAATTTAGCTTGGGCCACCCAAATATGGATCTTGTAAGGAAATATTTTGACTCCTTGAAAATTTC
>NW_018234464.1:0-1050 GCF_001263595.1 Phalaenopsis equestris
AAATCATAAAAATAAAAAGTTGGTTTCTCTAAGTTTTCTGAAGTTAAGGAAATTTAAAAAAATATATAAAAAGTGATTTTGAAACCAAAACATATTTTGTATTTAATTAATCACCAAAATCAATAAATAATTATAATAATTAAAAAATATAATATTAAAAATTATGAAATTTTATCCAAATGGTCCTCTTACCTAGGGTAATCTCCAATATATTTCCATGAACAAAAAAACTTTACTTTGATAAACTAAATAGATTAATTTTAAAAATCATATTTTCTGAGTTAAAATAATTATATAAATTAAATAAAAATTGTAAAAATCACATTTCTTTTCTCTAATATTTTAATTGGTTCATGAGTTGGGTACCATAAAAATTTCAAAGTTATTTGAATTATATTTGATGAGTTATGAAGTGGAGAGCCTTAGGGGTAAAATGGTAATTTTAGATTTTGGTGTCTCAATCAAAATTTAGGATTATTATAAGGGAAAAATGGGTAATTTTGGGGAGTAAATGTGTAATTTTGATCATAATGAACTCTTTTAGACGTTTGAAACATAAGAGTTCAAAAGGTTGAAACTAATTTGCCACATTTTTTTTTATAAGTTTAAAAGTGTAGTTTCATAAATTGTTATGACTTGAAAGTCAATCTAATTGGATGATACTAAAGTAATGGGCTTACGTTATGAAGATAACAATTCACTCATTTCAAGCCCCTAGTTGGTGATTAGATGATAACATGATCTTTTAATAAGAATATGTCTCACTCAAATTGACATTTTGATGATTAAAAATTTGCCCATGAAATTGTTAAGGGTTTAATAGTGAGCTAGGCTTAATCTAAGATTATTTAATGAGGATTAAAAATGATAATATAACTGATCATGAACATTTTGTAAACACTACAAGCCCAATTTTAGTGGCAGGTACAAGGTCCTCAATGACTTGAGTTTGCTCTAAGGGTGCCCATTCACATAAATTTTTAATAAACCATTATGCGACTGTTGATTACCCCAGTGTCGGGATAGTTGAAACATCAGGTCCATTGAGCA
>NW_018234465.1:0-864 GCF_001263595.1 Phalaenopsis equestris
AAACCTTTTAAAAATACCCAAGTTACCCAAAACTATCAAAAAATTTCAAATGTACCAAAATACCCTCAAAATTGCCAAAATTACAAAAATACCCTTGGCATCCCAAACTTTCCCAAAACATCCAAAATCACTCCAAACGTCTCCAAAACCAATTTGGACCCTTCAATTGAACCAATTTGGCCAATTTGACTGTTTTGACCAAAATCCCCGAATTGCCTCTAAAAGCCCAATTTCCCCAAATTCACCTAAAAAGTCCATCAATTTGGGCCCAATTTTCTTCAATATAAATCCTAAACTTAAATTAAAATTTTAGATGAACATTTTAAACTAAACCCAAGATTAATTGGCCCATGCTTTGAGCCCAATTTTCATCGAAGTCAAACCCCCAATTTTAGCTACATGACTTAATCCCACCAAATTGGACCCATAACCTACTCAATTTCCCCCAATTTGAACCCCCAATCTGAATCCGAAAATCTTCATAATATTCTTACACATAAAACTTGACCTTTAATTGTCCTTGGGGAAGCCTCAATTTCATTTAATTTTGGCCCAAGTCCAAGAATCCACATATTTGCCTCAAATTGGCTGAGTCTCCAAATTTCACCAAATTGAATGCTTTTGCCCCAAAATTTGGATCCAATTTATGTTGAAAACTCTTCATGACACTCCTATTGCCCATATTAAAAAATCAATTTGGACTTAGCCCAAGCTTAGCCCAATCTAGACTTAAGTCTAGGCAAACATGCCCAAAAGTGACCAAATTTCCAAAATCTTTCAAATTGAACCCCCAATTGAACTCAAAATCATTTCAATCCTTCACATAAAATCTTCATTACAATCATATACACAATTTTAATCAAT
>NW_018234466.1:0-6707 GCF_001263595.1 Phalaenopsis equestris
CAGGATACAATTTTTAAAATATAAATATAGTGGAAGCTGGCATAGTTGAAATCACCTATAAAATATTATAGCAACAGAAAATAATAAGCCGTATGATGCAGTTCATGGAATTTAATACATACCTCATGATTAAGCAGTTAAGCCGTGTTTTCTTCTGACGAAAGTAATTAATTTATTAGGTGGCTGTGTTCTGTACTTTGATCTTATTTGGGCTTTAAGATCCTTTTGGTTGCCTTAGAGTATGTTTTTATTGAGAGATTTGCTGATCATCCTTCCTAGATTTTACTTTGAACTAGATGGGTTTCTCTTACTTTTGGACTTGGGTTTGGCTGAGCTCTTCTTCGTTCTTCCACATGATTTGGCTTTTATATTGTTTGTTGGCTTTTGTTTTATATTTCTAGTATTGGCTTTTGGTTATTTGTTTTTTTTTTCTTTTTTGGACTTTACTTTTGTTTGTTTTAGTTGGCAGGTTCATTTGATGCTGATTAGCGTTCTGTGGTCATTTTCTTCACTCATTTAGTTTTTTTCAAGGGTAATGACTGGATGGATTGTTGCTGTTAGAATGTTACCTGTTACTTTGCTGCAATTTTGGATCTATGGAGCTCAATTTCATCAGTTGTTGTTTTGAGGTTCTCTTGTTGCTAAGCAAATTATCAAGCTACTAATGTTTTGGATATTTGATGCCTCTCCTCATTTGTTTCCATCTGGTTACTACTACAGTTTTTGATTTGTGGAACTTTTTCTCTTTGTTGCTGACTTTGGTCGTTGTTGTTGTCTGCTAAGTTCTGTTGTTATCTTAGAGTTCTACGTTATTGTTTTTATATTTTGTTGTTTTTAGTTGTTTCCTTTTTTTGTTCTGTTTCTATTGGGGTTTTTAGTTGTTTTTCTGTTGTTGTTTTATCCCTTGTTTTGGGAGGGGTGGTTTCTGTAATGGTTATTTGTCCTTTGTAATGGTTTATTTCCTGTTTTATCCATACAGTATGTAATGGTTTATTTTTTGTTTCATCCCTTGTTTTGAGAGGTCAATATATAACTTAGTTTTTAAGGAATTTCTTTTGTAATTGCACCTTGTCATGTAAGAAAAGCTTCTTGTAGAATCTTGAATTGTCTGTAAATTATATTAGATCTAGCTAAAGCTCCATGAAAGGAGAAAATAAATAATGGGAGAAAGATACAGAAAATTTTTAAGGTAGGAAGCTATATAATTTCACTTGATACAGAAAGATAACCGTTACTTTTAAAAGATACAGAAAGTGTAATGGTTCCCTTATATAACACAAAATAGGAAAAATAACCATTACAGACGGTTTACACTTTAGAGTATGTATAATATAGATAGGTATGAGGTTAAATAATCTGAAAATTTTAGATGCATTATGCTTGAATTGACAAGTCAATTAAACACGATTCTAAACAAGTCTAGAATTTCAATCAACTTACCAATTTTTCGATTAGACATTAGAATTGAAATGAATGAAAATTCTAATTTTTATATGAAAACACAATAAAAATATTTATTTAAAAAACTAATATATAATTCAGAAGGAAATTTGCAAGGATGATACTCCCCAAGACAAGAATTTCTACATCCAAAGCATTGTTAAGGCTGACCACTAGGCCTCCTTCAATCACCATAGAATAACTCCAATTTTACACAAAACATCAGCTGCCCTTTTACTTCAAAAATTAAGGGTTTTAAATAGAGTAATTCTCCCTAAAAGACGCATCTATTCACTTCAAAAATCAAATATCAAAAAGAGAGAGAAGATAAAGTAATTGGAGTGGCTCTGATGACTATAGAGCTGGCTGGCGAGAAAATTTCAGCAGAAGGTATATTTTGTCCCTCTGATATGAAAGGTGTTGAGTTTGAGAGTTTTTCTTCCCATTTCCTAAGATGTGTTGTAGTTTATTATACAATGAGTGAGCTTTTCAAGAAAGCTGAACCTATAGTGAGTTAATACTTTAGCCTCTCGAATAACCACCTCGAGCTTTGTTAAGCAGAATTTTCTCTTTCAGGCTTACTCCCTTATAAGTTGAGGTCAAGAGCCACCGGCGATGTTTCAACATTGAGTTGAGCAGAAATAAATGAAGTCATCATTGAGACGACATTTCAGACTCATCAAGTTATGCAAAATGCCGCTTAAGAAGACAAGCCAAGTTGACAACTAGCATAGTAAAAACACCTGCATCTAGGCTATGAAAAATTTCTCATGATGCCCATAGTTTTATGTTGAAGCTGTTGAGAAAGCAGCCTAAAATGGCAATTATGATGAAGAAAATGCAAGAAAGGATGGGATAATGGCTCTAATGAAGTTGTCTTTAACTTCACTAAAAAACAAAAAGAGGTAAAGAAGGCAATGGCTAAGAAAAAAAATTGCTCGAGAAGATTAGTACTTTGGAATGTCCAACTAAGGTTGATTTTGATGAAGTCACATACATTTTCTGCCAAGAATTTTATGATTGGAAGGTTGAATTTATTAGAAGGCTCAAATTTTTAGAGTTTTCATAGTCTAGTCAATTTGTTGATGGTAAGGAGTATGTTTCGCAGTAGCTTATCAAGAGCAAGTGGATTTCTTATAATGTTACTTTTTACCCAAATTTTAAAATTTTTAAATATGCACTTGGAGACAACTTAAAAGAAGGGTCAGCTTCAAGTCAAATTTAGGCTTCGTTTAAAGGAGCTTCACCGTTCAGAGAAGCTCCTTTGAAAGCCACGTTCACAGAATGTAGAGGGCGATCTACGATCTAAAACGCCGAAAAATTATCGTTCTTATGAAACAACTTCGGGAGACGCTGCCTCACCAAACCACGCGTCAGCGATCAGTGCTACGGAAGGGAGTTTCACTGCATTCTCAAACAAACCTTAATGTAAACATATTTTTTAATAACAATATGGATACAAAAAATAAATAAAATAAAGTAAAGTTTACTTGGTCACAATGACCACTCCAAAAAAAGTATTAATAGTGGTGTTGTCATTTTGAAAATAAATAAATTCCTAGAATAACCTCCATTGGTTGTTACTTAAAGTTGCTACTTCTCTCACTTATAAATAGCATTGGGCTCCACTTAGAAACTGTATGCTTCTTGAGATTTCCCTCTACTATGAGATTTTCCCTATATAAATCCTTGCTAATCTAGTGGTAAACGTGATGAGTAAGAGTTAAAATTTATTTCAAAAATAGCACTTTTCCAAAATGATGACTGCTTGGATAAAGGTTCTTCAAATGATATAAATCTTCGACTTTAATATTAGTCTCCAAAAGCCTATAAGTTTATGAGAATATTTATTGGCGATAACTCTTGTTTAGGGCTATCAAAAAGGCTCATCGTTCGCAAATAAGTTGTATTGGGCTAGTTAAGTAGCTCTTGTTTGATTTGTTAATTAAGAAAGCTAAATACGAATTGTTTTTTTTTAACTTGATTTATAAATAAGTTGAACATGAACAAACATTTACTCAATCATATATAGTACTTTGACTCAAATGAATTAAATAAATGATATATAGTATAACCTTTTTAAATTGATATTTTAAGTTGAATTTACAAAAATGTTAAATTTTATTATTTTTATAAATCATTTGAGCTAAATTCAATCTTAACATGAGCTAAAAATGAACAAATGAATTCTAAGCGAGTGAACACAAATATGTTATTCATGTGCCATTTCGCATATGAGCCAATTTCAAATAAAATAATGTTGAACGAGCCAAACACAAACAAGCAATAGGCTTCTTCAAGCTCAGCTCGTGTTTTTATGAAACTAGTTTAGACTTACCTTGTGATTTCCCTTATGCAAACAGCTAGTCACCACTATCAAAATATAGAGTCATCCCGGGGCTAATTATGTAGAATTCCTTTGTCAACATTTTCCATTTTATCATCCACCTGCAAGGAAAGAAGATTAAGCATCACTTTCTTCCAACACCTTTTCCCAATCAAAGTATTAAATAACATGTACACTTTTTTTCTCGTCCAATCACGTTAGAATGTCGGGGTTAAAAAATATGATAAAAATTTGAAAATAAAAGTTTTGTTTTGTTAAGAGTTTCAAGCGGCCATTTAAAATAAAGCCAGCCCCATTCTTAGACGAGAACCTTAGCTTATCTGACCAGCAGGAGGACGAAAAACAAGCCTTTATAGCTGAAGAAAATCAGCTTAACACTTCTATCTTGAAGCACAAATCATCAAGAAGTATTTCTGCCATGAGTACTTTTTCTTGGCTTCTTTATTTCCTTTGTGAATTTGGCAGCTTGTCTTTAATTTTTAATTTTTCTCTTCCATGGATCTCAATATGTATGGTGTTGAATAATGTAGATGTACTAAAATTTTAGAAGAGGGAATAGCAAAAAATAATAGTGAAAAAAGAGAAGAGATCTTCAATAAAGAAAATTTTAAAGAATCTATAGTTTTTTATTAGTATTCAGGGTCTATCATTGAGATAATGTATGCATCTAATGATAATGAAGTTGCTCTTGAAGAAACAACAGCTAGTCTGCAATCAGATGTGAGTTCAAATTTTCACTCTCCAATTCCAGTAGAGATTTCCACCAATCCATCCCACAATGAAAATTAAGCCTCCAAGATTCGCTCCTTCTCCTGCAACCGTTACCCCTCCTATCACTACAATGAAAACTTCACACCCAGAAACCTCAGTCCCAATTCAGGCAACTCCCTAAGAGGGCCGGCTAAAATCTTTATTATGTCGAAGAAAATGGAAGAGATGATGGACTAATGGCTTTAATGAAGTCATCTTTGACTTCACTGAAAAAACAGAATATGACAAAAACGTTCGAGTTCAAAGATGAACTTGCCCTGATAAAGGCAATAGCTAAAGATGAAACACAGAATTGCTTGAGAAAATGAGTAGTTTGGATAGTCGAACTAATGCTAATTTTTATGAAATCAACAATGTTTTCAGCCAAGAATTTGATGATTTGAAGGTTAAAGTCGTTATAGGCCATAAATTTTCAGTCTTCAAAGTCTAGACAGTTTCTTGGTGGTAAAGAGATTGTTCTGCAGTAGCAATATCGATAGCACAAGAATTTCTACCTTTTTTTTTATAATACATTTTTAAAATTTTTCATATTGTACTTGGAGACTTCTTAAAAGAAGCTACAACCTCAACTCACATTTAATATAAACTTTGTATTTGGATTATGGAATGCAAAAAATATTTTACTTGGTCATTATTCATTTATTTGCTTTCAAGTAATAATTGGTAGTGATGAAGACTCCTAAAAAATGTTAATAGTGGTGTTGTTTTGAAAATAAAAATACCTAAAATAACCTTCATTGGACATTTCTCAAAATTGTTACTTCTCTCACTTAAAAAGCATTGGTCTCCACTAGAAACTTTATGCTTCTTGATATTTCCTTGAACTTTGAGATTTTCTCTGTATAAATCATCCTTGGCTTTTCTAATGGCAAATGCTATGAGTAAGAGTTACAGGTTATTTCACAACTGGGAGTACTTGATCGTTTGGATAAATGTTCTATAGATGATATAAGTCTCTGACAACTCATTTTTAAACCGGACTCCAAAAACCAACGAGTTTGTGAATACATTTATTGATGATGAGTTGCATTAAGGGATGTCCAAAAAAGCCCATCACTCACAAACAGGTCGATTTGGCTTGCTAATTTGCTAGTTTTCAATTCAAACATTAAGCAAGTAAGCCGAACAAGAATAATTTTATGAGCTTCATTTATAAATTAGTTGAATACAAACAAACCTTCGCTCAATCATAGTTGACATGTTTTGGCTTCAATTAATTAAATAATTAAATAAATAATATTTAGTATACCCTTTTTAAATTAATTTTTTTCTATTTAATTTACAAAATGTTAAATTTTATTATTTTTTAAATAATTTGAATTCTAGCCAAACAAGAGCTGAAAAGGAACAAGTAAAATCAAATCGAGTCGAACATGTATATACTATTCATGGGCCATTTTTAAGACAAGTCAATTTCAAACAAATAAACTTTCGAACAAACCAACATGCTCGTTCAAGCTTGGCATGTTTACAACCCTAGTTATGTTGTTATAAGACAAGTTTAGATTTGCCTTGGGATCTCTCCTGTGCAAAAGAGTTAGTCAGATTTATTAAATTTAACAAAGCCGAACTGGTGCTAATTATTTAGAATTCTTTTGGCAGCGACATCCATTTTATCATCCATCTGCAAGAAAAGAAGTCTAAGCATCACTTTCTTTCGGCATCTGTTTCCAATCAAAGCATTAATAACACATACATATTGTTCTCGTCCAATCATTAAAATTGTCGGGATTGGAGAATATGATAAACAATTTGGAAAGAAATTATTGTTTTATTAAGTGTTTCCCAATCAGTACATCCTTAAATTGCCTGACCTACAAGGGGATGGATAACAAGCCTTTTATGGTTGAAGAAAATCAGCTCAACACTTTTAGCCTGAAGCACAAATCATCAAGAAATATTCCTTCCATGAGTACTCTCTTTTTTATTTTCTTTCGTCAAGTTAGCAACTCCTCTCTTTTTCTTTTTCTCTTCAATGGATCCCAATATGTATTGTGTTGAATGATGTAGATGTACTGTAATTTTTGGAAGAGGGTCTTGCAAAAAATAGTAGTGAAGAAAGAGAAAAGATATCCAATAATTTAAAAAAAAATTAAGGAATCTAACTATAGTTCTCAATTGGTATCAAAATAATCTATGCATCACATGA
>NW_018234467.1:0-1483 GCF_001263595.1 Phalaenopsis equestris
CGTTCGCGAACAGCTCATGTTCAGCTCGTTCGTTATAAGACGAACACGGACAGTGACTTCACGAACAATTTCGAACACGAGCTTATTTCAAACGAACTAAATTTCAAACGAACCGAACACGAACACAAGCTCTATTCGTTCGTGTTCGATTTGTTTACACCCCCCTAGGGCCTAGACATGTTTTAGGCTATATGTAGCTATTACTTGGGAGGGTTTGCCCAGGAGATATGCTTTTTTAATATTTAGAACTGGTGAGCTAAACAATAATCTTATTGGTACTGCAAAATATCATAGTTATAGGGTAATTCATTTCTTGAAAACTTATTTAACAATAAATCTAATGAAAATGACCTCCAAAGCTATCTTTATAAATCCATTAATATTGAGCTGTGCTCATAATATAACTCAAAATCTTGGCTTTGCGCGACTTCTTCTTACCACATTCAAATCAATGCAAGTACGAGCCCAGTAAGCATGTGAAAAATATCATTTCAAGTCTCATTGCAAAGCACAAATTTGATAATTGATTTCCTCTGATTGGTTTGATTGAAAATAACAACATATTTTATCATGTAGATATGAAATTTATAACCTGGATCATAAAGTTTTCTTATGCATTAACCATAAAAGATCTGCATATTTGATCAGTTGGCATATAAGAAGATTGCAAGTATATGAACAATTTTATTTAGAAAGATTTACATACATACCACTCGATTCCTCTGTATTTATATATCTAACACCCCAATTTCAATACTTACATATATATATGTGTTTCACTTATTAAAAGTTAAAATGGTGTCATTTCTATATGATAGGGAAGATTAGAGTGGTATAAATGTATAAAGTAAACTTTAGGTATTAGATATGTAAATACTTGAGAATTGGGTGGTATGGATCATGTATGTAGATGCCCTTTGATGTAAGTGTGGCTTCTCCTCTCAAATTGAGGCGGATATCCATTTTCTTAACTAGAAAGACCCTTCAATTCAACTGAAGATGACCTCCATGATGATGATGATGATGATGATGATGATGATGATAAAATTAAATTATTATTTATATAATAGGGTCCGGTGTAAATTAAAAATAATAATTATTAGGAAAAAAAAATTCAATTTACATATAAATAAATTTTGATCATATTTAAAAGTTAATATCACATATATAACAAGTCATTGAATTAAATATAATAAATTATTGCTTTAATGAATATAAAACGATAGTAACTTTAACTTTAAATTAAATTTACAGATATTGATAAGCAAGGTTAATGTAATATATAGTTTAGTGTTTTTTGAAACTTTATTTTAAAACTGTATTACATCAGGTTTAATCTTCACATGATTTAATTATTATCTTTTAAAAAAATTAAATTATATACAATATATATATATATATATATATATATATATATATATTATACCTTGTAGTTTATGCTATTTTAAAAGTAATACTACACTCGACAATGATATATAAAGGT
>NW_018234467.1:4780-9245 GCF_001263595.1 Phalaenopsis equestris
ATGACTTATGGTAAAGATTTTAACTTCTAGATTTTCATATCTTAGTTCACTAGATAAAATAGCATCACTTAAGAAAAATTCAAAATAACTCCAGTTAATGCTAAAGGTATAAGAATATCCAGTAGGAAAGTCTAAGATTTCCGATTCTCTATTATTTTCAAGGAAAATTGTAAATTATTCATATTAAAGCCACTTAGAATATCCATATGAAAAAAGAACTTTATGAAACTTTACTAGTAAATATGTTAATATTAAAATATAAGTTTAGAAATTGTAGTTAAGCCTTCTTCTTTAAGTTGATTCAAGTGAAGCCAATTTTTAATTAGGTATCTCCTCAAGCTTCTCCTCACATCTTTATTCTTTTCTTTTTTTTCTTTTCTTTTTTTTTCCTCTCTTCTTTTCGGGATCATTTTCAATCCTTTTTTTCTTTTCTTTTGATGATTACTTTATCTGGATAACCTTTAATGATTTTGAACTTCACTATCCCCTTCTTAAAGTTAAAAGCTTTTCACATTCCTTCACTTTATAAATTTATATTAGCTTTAAAGATTTTTCATAAAGTTATAATCTTTTTTTCTTACATGAATCTCTAAGATTCTTGATATTTCAAAAATACAGATTCCTTTACTAAAAATAGAAAAAACATAGTCTTATTCTATCATACCAAATAATGTTAATCTCTAAAATTAAGCTTTATTATTTTAAAATTTTACTTAAGTTTATTATATATTTAGAAACATAGTTATAATTATCTAAAGTTACCCTCTAATACTAAAGGTCATGTTAAATTTTTTAAAAATATTTTGAAAATATAACTAATTGAGGACAAATAAAATTAAGTTTCTTTTCTTTAAAAGGAATTTCTCTTCCCCCCAAACTTAAATTTTTAAGAGATTTTAAATGAAGAACTTAAAAAAATTAAGGGTTAAAGAAAACATTTAATACAAAAAGAAAAGACATACTTGTTGAAGGTTCTGATTTGAAACTTAATTCTGAAATATTGCAGATGCTAATATGAAAAACTAAAAGACTTAAAATAATAAATAGCACACAATACATATTAAAATTTGCTAAGAAAGAGTTAACTACAAATACATCCAAAAAAGTACTAAAAACTAATAACAGTATTAAAAACAGTCTCATAAATCCATAGTTTACATCACAACATACAACAAAATAAAGTATCACAGTCCACAAAAAAATAGTTTCAAAAATAAAGTACAATTAAACATAAACTAAACAAAAATCTAACTAAAGAATCACCAATCATCGTCTTCTTCTTCTTCATCATCCACATACAAATTCTGTTGCTGATATGGAGTAAAAACTAGGTAAGTAAGAAACTAAACTGAGTGATCACCCTTCATGAATTTGATCATTGCATCATCATAAGCAGCATCGTATTCAAACTTTTGTCTTATGAAATCATCAAAGTGAGCATTTCTGCCCTCCATATTTTCCATTCTATGATCCATTCTCTAAATATCCCCCTATTGGATCATCATTTGTTCCATAAGTTCTTGGATTTTAGAGGTACTAGAAGTACCTGAAGTAGAAGGAATATCCCTGGTCCTACTTCCAAATCTTCATCCAACATGAGATTCATAAGTCTTTATATTAGTAGGCCCAATAGGCTTTAGAGGTTCAATCCTCTCTTCTGTTGGTCTATAATCAATTCTTGCATGTTCACATAATGTGAAGATCAGGGCAGGGTGTGCTAAACCTTTAGTAGTCTCTCCAAAAGCAAAAGATCTAGTGTTTCTATAAATAATAGAGCCTACATATATTCTTTTCATCTGCTGGATACAAAAGTTTAAGATGGCTCTATCCCTTGTAACCTCACTATGATGATTTTTTGGTATCATTCTTCCAGAAATAAAATAGTGTCAGGCCTTAGATACTAAATTAAACATAGAAAGAGGAAAGTTTACCTTAACTCCATTATTCACCTTCCAAGTTCCTCTTCCATCAGTAAGAAAAGAAATAACTTCATCCAAGGCCTCACTTGTAGTAGAAAACAACTTATATTGGCAGCCATACACATCTTCCAACTGATAAAATTCATTAATTTTACTCAGAGTAAACTCCACCAATTTTCCACAAACAAATACAATGTCTTCAGAAGTCTCCTTGAAATTGGCATAGAACTCCATCACTGCACCAATAATTGCCTCAACAATAAAGTAGCAGAAATTCTCCCACTGCCGAGCATTGATTATTCTCTCAACTTCTCCTCTCAGATTTTTAAATCCTTAATTCGGGATAACTTTTTTAGTGTTACACAGACTATTGAAAAAATTTTAATCATCAAAATCCACTTTTCCTTTTTTCCTTTGCTCATTCTAGATGCCATGGTAAATCTACAAAAATTTGATAAAGTCAAAATAAATTCCCAAAAATTCTGAAAATCACAATGTGGAACGTTTTAAACTTAAATCTATTAAGTAAGAGTTCTTCACCTAAGGTTTTTCTCAAAATCTTCCAAAAAAAATCTCAAAATTTTAGATCTCAGCAATGTGGGATAAATTCTTGATGAAAATAAAAAATTTTGAGTTCAAAGTGTATCTCTTACCTAGAGAAGATGAAATCCAAGCTTTGTTTGCCTCAAAATTGCCTCAAATCCGAGCAACAAGAAGCCCTAGGTGCAAAAATCGGAGGTTGAACGTGATTCAAGGGGTAAAAATGACATTTTATTGTGCAAATTGTGACATTTAAAGGTGTTAGGGTCGGTTCGGGTTGAGGGCGCTGTCAACGCCCATTCGGCGCCAGAGGCCAAAAATTCACAATTTTGATTTTTTTCAATTTTAATTTTCCCTCAATTTACTCCAAAGTTTATTTAGTCTTTTTGAACATTAATTTTCATCTAAAAATAATTCACAAATGAAAAATTTTACAAACAACATCAAATTAACTTTTATATATGAAAATACACTTTTTTGCAAATACATTTTTTTAATCACATTTTCACATATTCAAAGCAAACTAAATTATAATTCAGCGTCGAAATCAAGTCACAACACTAAAATGCTGACACAAAACTATAGACATAATCAAATTTCTAAAGCAAAGTAAAGTAAATTAAATCCACACAATTACATTAAAGCATAAGTATTTTAAAATAGCAGAGAGTCCAACTTCTTCAATTAATCTACCTCTTACTTTTTCAGTCCTTTCTCCTCCTCTAATATCTCCCATAGACTGGTACCAATTGTAAAAGGGTAGGTATGAGAATTGATCAGTTGAATTTTCATCGAGGGAAGTGATCAGTCAAATTTTCATCGATCCGTCTATTTTTCTTGAACGTATGTACCAATCCTGCTTCAACTATTCCTGTATGATCAAAGTTCTCCTTCATTCTCCAATCTAGGTGATCAAAAAGGTAGTTAAAATTTCCTATTGCATTCGTAATACTCTGAAGTTCTCTTTCTATTTTCTTCATTCTCTTCTCCAAAGGTAGTCATCTCTTCTATTAATGAATAAGCCTTATCAAAAGCTTTTGACATTAAAGAACCACCAGTCGCAGTATCTATAATCGATCTAAGAGATCCCACTAATCCATTATAAAAAATTTGAATTATCAACCAATCTGGTAACGAATGATGATGGAATTTTCTAAGAAAATCTTTAAATCTCTCTCAAGCTTCATATATTGACTCTCCATCAATCTGACAGAACGATATTATGTCATTTCTAAGTGGATGGAGGGAAATATTTGGATTGAAATTTCTGTGAAAGTTCTTCCCAAGTTCTAAGAGATCCTGGTGCTAATAAATTTAACCACATATTGGCATTATCCCTCAATGAAAAAAGAAAATGTCTAAGTCTAACAAAATCGTTTGAGACTTTGTCATATTTAAAAGTAGCACACAGTTCTAAAAAACTAGCGAGTTGTAAGTTAGGATCTTCATTTGGTGTACCTCTGAATTGATTGCTTTGCACCATTTGGATAATAACATGTTTAAGCTCAAATGAATTAGCAGCTAAATCAGGAATTTGGATAGATAAGTGAATTTCATCTGCTGTAGGATTTGCATAATCTCGTAGGGGTCTATGTTGGTGTTCATTTTTAACTCCTTGATTGTTCATGTTGTTTTCCATTGTATCAAAATTTCTAGGTTCTCTTCTTAATCTTCTAATCCTTCTAACTGTGTGTTCTAATTCTGAATCGTAGGGTATAAGATTTTCAGGTCCAAATTTACGCATACAATTTGAAATTAGTACACAGTAATATCATTAACTAAATATAAAAATAAGTTGCAATTCAAGTAAAAATTTTCTAATAATCCTAATTTATCCATTACTCACTCACTCACTCACTCCCCGGCAACGGCGCAAAAAACTTGACCGCGACATTATATATGCTTAAAAATATAAGATAAATATGGACGTAATAAATATTCAATAATTGTAAAGTCACACTTATCAACGCAAGTATACGTATCGCTCAAGTATTATAGGGCTCTAA
>NW_018234467.1:9983-10905 GCF_001263595.1 Phalaenopsis equestris
TTTCTTAAACATTTTCATGGCTTCACCAATTCAAATCACCATTTCACAAATCTCAAGACAAGGAGAAAGACAGAGAAAACTACTCAGATCTCATGGGAAAACACAACAAAACTCGGAATTCATATATAAAATCAAAGCCATACAAATTACAATAATAAATAAACTTATCTCTAATTTCTCCTCAAGAAAACTCCTCGAAGTTCCTCTGAATCTCTTCCTTTCTTTACAACACACAGGATTCCTCTTTGAAGCAGCAAGGAGGAACAAATATCTCACTTTCCCTCCACTCTTACATACTCTCGAAGAATTCCTCACAATATTTACACACTATTGGAACCTTTCTAACCTCTAGGAACTCTCTCTAGCACTTCTCTTTCTTCAATTTTCAGTCAAAACATTCTTTTAAAGTTGTGATTAGGCATAACCGCCGAGCTCGCCGTCAGCGGCCTCACGGCCGCCGCTGATATGACTATTATGGTAGATCAATCGTCTCAGAATTCACTGCCTATTCAACCTTTAGTTCCGGACAAGACACTGGTGATCCAGCGCAGAATCAAGAAATTGGAGAAAGAGGTACAAAATGTTATGAATGCAATTAATAATATCTCTGATTTCTTCGATCATTTAAACTGGAGGATGAAAGAACATTTTGATCACTCTGGACATATCAAAGACTGGTCAATAAGTCTGATGAGAAGGATGAAATTGATAGAAGATGACTCTACTGAAGAATTTCCATACCGACCCTTCTATAACATCTTCGTTCATGTGCAATCAACGGGTGATCTCAAATGAGAATCTAGCACTGAATATGAAGAATAGTAGATTTGCATTGCTACCTGTCTGTCTATGTGTGTAATTTGGCTTGAACTTTATGTTTGATTTGATTTAGAATATTGCTTTTAGATCTCTGTATAGTTGA
>NW_018234468.1:0-2658 GCF_001263595.1 Phalaenopsis equestris
ATTGGTTTGGATAGTTCCTTAAAAGCAGAGGAAGTCAAGACAAATAAAATGGAAGTCAAAATAGAAAGTTTATTTTTGAGGTGTTTTCAATTTAGAAATAATTAAAAATCATAAAAATAAAACTATATTTCAAAATATCACAAATTTTCCCTAGCCATAGAAAACAAGTTAAAAGTGTTTTTATAAATTTTTAAAGATGTAGAAAATTTATTTTTAGTATTTAAATTTATTTTTCCTTATTTTTTAATGAAATAATTATAAAAATAAAAAATAAAAATTATAAAAATATAGAAATAACTTCTTTGGGTTCTCTGAAGTCAAAGAGACTTATGAAAATAAAAAAAAATTGTAAATAAATTTTATTTTCTATTTATTGATTCCTTAAGATCAATTAAAAATTGTTAAAGTTAAAATATAGTTCAAAAATCCATTAAAATTGTTTCTGGAGGTTCTTTGACTTAGATGAACCTCTTAACTTTTTCTTAAGGATGAAAAGTATGGTTTTGGTTAACTAAATTAATTTGCTTTGAAAATTCCTATTTTTAGACTAAAATAATTATTAAAAATTAACATAAAAATAAATAAATATTATATATATATATATATATGTTTATTATTATTATTTTTTATTTTTATTTTTATTGCTAAACTATATATATATTAACTTGCTTAAAATTTTAATTGTTTAAGAATTGGGAGTTAATTCAAAAAGTTTTAAGGTGTTTTTAAATTTTTAAGTGTTTAGAAGTTTTCAGTTATTTTATAGCTTTGTTGGAATCACTTTTGATGTCGTATGTGCAAGATGTCCACTTGAGTGATATAGGATCGTTTTAATAGTCTTACGTAACCCAAGACATCCATTAGGACCCTCTAGTATGTGTTTTTGGCATGAAACCTGAGTTGTTGTTGACTTAGACTTATCCGGGCAAGCTCGTCGTTAGGAGGCATCGGTTTCAATACAACAAGCATTTGTTGATCATTTTGATGTTTAGAGGCCATTCCCCATCCATTTGGAGCTTTTCGTGGCCAAGGGAAGTAAAAAAAATCTCCCACACACGTTTTAGAAGAAATCAAGATTTAAGCCGTTAAACCTGTGCGTTAGTTCAAGACGCTCGTCGACATTAAGGACACTAAATACAAAATCTATGGAATATTCATTCTTGAAGTTATGAAGTCATATTTCAATGATACATAGTCTCCCATAAATTAAGGATCAACAACGCCCTTCATCGGAAACTACCAGCAAAAATCAGGGTCTCGTGCCAAGTCGGCACCTGGACACTAGTACGCGCGCCTAGGCTACTAGAAAGCCACCACGGGTCTAATAACGAGAGCCTGTAAAGGAAGTATCAGTTGTAAGAATCCAAACGCCCAACACTACCGCCTAGGCTCCCGTTCAGGCACTTATGTGCCCAAAACAACCCTGACAAGCCCAATGTTGAGCAGGCAAAAAGTAAGAGCCCAATTGATCTATTACAAGCGAGGAGTGAGGCCCGACATCTTGGGTCCCAAGCCCTACTATGAATATTTGCCCTAGGAGCTACCAAATTATATGTTTCTTATTTCCTTGACCCAATTGATCTATTATAAGCCAAATTTGAGCTTTGGAAAAGGGGAAAAAAGTTTTATGAAAAGCATTTATCCTCCTACTATAAAATTGGCCAATCACATGAATCATAAGGGGGTCATTTTCAACTAAGCATGGGTCAATAAGCTTGGACTTATGGAAAGGGGTTTCCCTCTATTCACCTTTGATCCAACCTGCCTTTGAACTGCGGATGGGGTCACATTTGCTAAGGGGAGCTAAAGAGGAGAGCTTTTGGAGTGGTGAGGATCTGGGTGAAGAGCTCCAGAGAAGACAAAAAAACTTCTTCTTCCTTAATCTCATGTTCTTCCCCACTTCCTCTTGATTTTCTTATTCACCCTCGATCAATCTTTAGAGAAGAGTGTGAGGGAAGACTTGAAGAAGCTTCTTCAAGGAGAAGCTTCTTATGATTTGAAAAAAGAGAACTTCATCCCTTGTGGAAAAAGAGAAGTTGCAAATCTCCTTTCGAAAAGGAGAGCTTCATTCCAACGAGGTTGAAGCAAGGAGAAAGCAGAGAGAACGCTTTACCAAATGTCACGAAGGTGAAACCTCTATAAAATACCTGTATTTTTCTTTTCTAGAGCACCTTATGTCTGGATGATAGAGATTTAAGGACCTATATTTTGTCCTAGAGAAAATTCCCATAGGTTAGGAGCGATTTAATGAAATCCCTATGAAAGTTGAGCACTCCCTATAAGCTCTAGCACAAACAACCCTAAAGATAGGAATTCAAATTTCCTACGATTTTGGCGGCACTAATTATTTATGGATTTATTAAAAAAAAAATATACACTTTCAAAATAATGAACGAAAAAAATTCACCCCTTTTGAATTTACGAGAAACACTCGGATGAGGTAACCTACGGTTACTAATGAGAATTCTCTAGTTTAAACGATTTTAACAACCTGTTTTAGACTAAGTAAATTCAAGAGAAAATAGTTATGCTGGGATGATGGAACCGTGGGGTCTTGACTGACATCGCTTGACATAAAATAAAATTTCCCCCCAAATGCTTGAACAATAAAAAAAATACAAACATAAGGCATAAATAAGGACATAACACATAATACAC
>NW_018234469.1:0-257 GCF_001263595.1 Phalaenopsis equestris
GCTAGGTACTTATGCCAACTCGACTCTTCTCTCATTGTTCTCAGGTAAGTGGATATGCGACTTATAGAGGCAACGTTACTTGTTCAACTTTCCTATCTCGTTCTTCTCCACCCGTTTCATTTGCCCGACCCACCGCTTCTTCTCCTTGAACTATTTGTTTCCTCTCCCTTCCCCGATTCATCGTTTCCTCTTCCATCTTTGTTTCTTTCTTCTTATTTGTTTCTTCGTTTACCTCATTTCTTCACCCCCCCCCCCCG
>NW_018234469.1:1650-11372 GCF_001263595.1 Phalaenopsis equestris
GAACATTTAGCATGCAAATATAACAAATATGAAAAATCAAATATAAAGAGGACAAGAATATATCATTTTGAGAGCCAAAACATGCGCTAGTACCTACCACAAAATTGAGACTCAGGTGAACTCCTTCTACAATAACAGATTGCTTCCGATTTTCCCACGCTGTAATCAAACGATCAAGACTGTCAATAACCATTTCACTCTGTGCCTTGAATCCCTCAACTGCCATCTGCTTTTTGCCAATTTGGTCGATACCGGAGCCTCCATCCGGTGATTGTTTCTCACAATTTTCAGATGAAGCATTATTGGACAGCCCTTCCCTAAGAACAGAGTTGGAAACACCAGCCAGTCTTTTTGCTTTCCTTCTGGCCTTCGCTTCCGCAACTGCCACAGGATCCAAGTAATCACCAGCATGATATGTAGAGGACCACAGAAGTGGATTTTCTTTTTCATCTACAAAGCTCCTCATCATGTGCCGAATTGAATCAGTTGAAATCACAGTTGTAATACCCAATCTGCTTCCCTGCATGAAAATTCTCTAGTCAAATCACATGAATAGCACAGTTATTAGGGATAAAAGAATGGAATTTTCTTTAATGCAAATTCCTTTCATTAATGAAAGCAAGATGATGAAATTATTCCTATTTGTAGATATAAGAAAGAAGTGTTTCTTTCTAGGAAGATATTATTTTTAGTATCTTCTATTATTAGTATTTTCTATTTTAAAATTTAGATTATTAGCATGTCATAATTCATTTTTCGTTCTTTTATCATGGGGAGATTTTTCTAATGTACGAGACAACACCCTAAACTATCCTATAATTATTTTCTATGAGGTTGAAGAGAAATAATTTTTTTCCTCTCCCAAAACTTACATGGCATCAGAGATGACTTTCACCTTTGAAGTGGCGATCCAATCTCGTCAATTGTTTGTAGGTTATGTCGCTCCGCTCCTGCTACTCCCGGGTTCGCCCAATACAATTGTCTTCGCAGACGACCTCTCGCGAGACAATCGTGATTAGAGTTAACTGGGAAGGCAACAACTAGATCGTGACGTTCAGAGGCTCATTGTGATACAGTCGCAATTAGAGCTAGCTGGGAAGGCAATAACTGGATCGTGGCGTTTAGAGACCCCTCGCAATACAATTGCGATTAGAGACTGTTGGGAAGGCAATGATTGGCTTGCGACGTTCAGAGATCCGTCCGATGTCACTGATTCGCAAGCCAATCCTGTATCCAAACTAGTGCTTTTCTTTTTCTCCTTAAAGTAGCCACAACATGTGTGCTGCTCTTCTCAGATTCCGAGTATATCGTTCAAATTGGCATTGATGACGGGAGTTCAAAGAAATTTTACCACCTCGATTGGTACTAATAATTTCGAAACTACCTTACCCTATAGCTAATCTCATGGCTGTATCGGCTGAATAATTTCATCAAAATTTACCACCTTACTTAACAGTAATAAAACTTAATGGACACAACTACCTCGAGTAGGCTCAATCCATAAAATTCCATAAAATTGGCGATCAACGGGAGGGCCAAAATTGGCTATTTAAGTGGAGAAATTTCAAAACCTACTAGTAGCAATCCGAATATGAAAAAATGAAATTTCAAAAATTCTCTGGTGATGGCATGGCTCGTCAACTCTATAAAAACTATCATAGGAAAACATCATCTATTCCTTCCTACTACTCAAGATATTTGGGAGGCTGTTCGAGATCTCTAATCAAGTTTGGAGAATTCTTCACAAAATTTTAATTGAATACCCAACATTAGAAATTCAAAAAAAAATGATCGTGTGGTTTCTACATATTAAAATCAGTAATAACATTATGATAGGAGCTTGATCAATATTATGATAATATTTGATAGAATTTAAATGATTATGCTCATCACAAGAAGAGAAGAAAAAAGCTAGGTCTATGTGTTCTTGGCCAGCCTTAATTAGAGTTTAAACGAAGTCTAAGGTCGAATCCTTGGTAGAAAACTCTACCCTCGATTCAAGAAGTTTTTTTTTTTTTTTGAAGTTAGATGTGAAAATACAAGAAAAAATATGTTGTGCAACACCAAAATGCCTTGTAATATTGAACAAGAGAACTCGACTCCTGTGTCAAAAGGGACTGATACTGAGAAAGAAGGGCTTAAGAAATAATGGCGCGAGCATTGTAAAAAATCATGACACACAAAGGAGACATGTTGAAAGTTTCATGATAAACCTGTAAATTAGAAATCAAAATCCAAGCATGAAGATCAAGCTTATCAAGCTAGTGTTGATGAAACTTACGAGCCGTCTACTAACTCGAATGTAGTCCCTTTCACCAAGAAGCAATTAAAGCACTCGCACAAATTATTTTAATCTTCAAAAATGTCCCTGACTCTGTCTTGCTCCTTAGTACAGAAGGATAACTCTTTAGTCGCTGCCTTGTTAGGTGTTATTCCTATTTATTTTCATCCATGCATAATTAATTTTGGTGCAACTAATCACATGACTTGTTGTTCTAAATTTTTTTCTTCTATAGACCTTGTGCAGACAATAAAAATATTAAAATTAATGATGGTTCTCTCCTGATAATTGTCGAAGTAGGAGCTGTCAAATTCTCATTGTTGTCAACCCTTTCTGATGTTCTCCTTGTTCTTAATCTATCATGTAACTTGTCCATTAATAAAAATTACTATTGATCATCGAAGTCAAGCTACTTCTATTCTACTTATTGAGAGTTTCAGGAATTGACTGCAGGGAGCATGATTAATAATGCTGAGGAAAATGATGAACTAATATTTTGACGACAAACTTGAATCGAATAAACAATGTCAAAATACTCGTTTAAATTCTCATTCTATAGACGATTAAATTATGTTATGATATTATACGTTAGATCTCTTAGTTTTCAGTATATAAAATACTTATTTCTCGAAGTATTTCATCATAATAAAATATTTATTTCAATGGGAAGTTTGTTAGTTTACTAAACATTATCGTGCATTATTTTCTCCGCAAATATACAAATCAACTACACCATTTTCTCTGATTTATAGCGATATCTGGGATCTTTGTAAAACCCTTGCACATTCTAGGAAAAAAATTGTTTGTGATTTTTACAGATAGTCACATTGGATTAAGTTGGTTTATTTAATGAAAACAATTGGAAGTGAAAATAATTTTCAAGAACTTTTATATCAAGATACACAATTTTAAAAAATCATTCAAATACTATAAAGTGATGGACGAGATTATTTCAAAAATATTTTGGGTCAAATTTTTCTCAAAAAAGTAATAAATTATCAAAGCTCTTGTGTTGACATTCTACAACAAAATGACATAGCAGAAAAAAAGCACTTATTTACGATATCTCGAGCATTGCTATTTATCAATCAAATGCATAATAGCTTTGGGATTAAGCCTTTCTTACTGCTACAGTTTTCATAAATAAAACACCCAATATAATTTTAAACATTGAAACACTTTTTGATGTTTTTAAATTTTTTTTTTTTCCAAAGAATCAACTCTCATATTCTCTACTTTTAAAGATATTTGGGTGTACTACCTTCGTTCACATCCATCATCAAGGAACACTAACCTCGCGCCAAAAAATGCGTCTTCGTTACCAAAAGAGGTATAAATGATCCGATCTCAAGTAACAAAAATATTTGCTAACATACATATCACCTTTTTTGAATTACAACACTTTTTTATCACCTCATATTCAAACGAAAGAATAAAACAAAGATTTGCCTCGAACATTTCAGGATTTTCTTCAAACTAATGACTCTCAAAATAATATATTCCCAGCCTTGATCATTCAATCTAAAAACCCAAGCTATATTATATCAATAGAGAGTAAGGGCCCATTTGGTGGGGCTTTTCGCCCGCAGCGCAGCTCGAAGCCGCCGTTTGGGGTGGCGATTTCCCCACAGCGCGGCCGCAGTTTAATAAAACGTGAGCCAACCTACGGCTCACATTACTCCTTTCATTTATGCGCTTGCCCCTTGGGTTTGACCTTGCATTCGTCGTCTGCCCTGACCTTCCCCGCGTAGCTCTCGCTTCCTTTGCCTTAACCTATTGTTCCGGAAGCCTTCTTCCTCCGGTATCCCCTCTTCCTCCGGTATCCCCTTTCCCTTTATTCTCTTGGAGGTTTTGCATCTAATCTTTGTGATTTTTTGGTTTCTCGTGGATTTACACCGTTTGATTGTTCTTGATGTTTCTCTTGGATTTTTTTTTATGGTTTTGGGCTTGAATTTCATGTTTCTATTTGGAGAATTTGAGAAGCATGTGGTGGTGTTGTTTCTGTTTGTTGTGAATTTGAGTAGAAGAAGAGGCCTTAGGGAGGATTTCATCTGTGGTGTTTCTGTTTGTTATGTAATTGAGAGCTTGGGTGTTGTTGGTGTTGGTGTTTCTGTTTGCTGTGAATTTGTGCAGAAGAAGAGGCTTATGTTAGGGGGAGGGATTTGGATTTCGGCTGTGGCATTTTGTTGGTGCTTCTGTTTGTTGTGAATGTCATGTTTTTGTTTCGTGTTTATCTGGATTTTTGTACCTTTCTGAAGTAAATTTTTGCTTTTAAAGTATCAAATATATGATTATGATCGTTCCATTACGAACAACATTACTACACAGGGGAATAATTGTCACTCTTTCAGAATACCACTCAAAAGAGCATAAAGACGTACACTGATACAGATTTGGCAGACTCAGTTATTGATAAGAGATCAACTTTGGATATGCACCTACGTGTGGGGAGTCTTGGTTATATGGCGAAATAAGAAACATAATGTGGTTGTAAGGAGTAATGTTGAGGCATGATACAATGTTATGGCTAATAGAGTAGCTGATAAGATATGGCTGAAAAGAATTCTTAAAGAACTATAAACCCCGATAAATATGTCAATGAAATTATACTGTGACAATAAAGCAGCCATATTCATTGCAAAAATTCTAATGCGGTATAATTGCACAAAGCATGTGGAGATTGACAGGCTTCATAAAAGAGAAGATTGATTATGGAGCTATTTGCAGACCATGTATCTCTATTGCTCAACAAAATTACACATATCTTCAACAATGGGCTATTTAGGCCTAATTTTGAGTTCCTTGTAAACAAGTTGGGAATGATAAATATCTATACTCCAACTGGATGGGGGGTATTAGATTTTTAGGAAGATTTAATTTTTTGTATCTTCTATTATTAGCATTTTCAATTTTTAGAATTTAAATTATTAATATGTCATAATTCCTGTTTCCTTCTTTTGTAATGGGAAGTTATGGCGGATATTAAAGGTTTTTTAATGTGAGAGTGATGGGAAGTTATGGCGGATATTATAGTTTTTCTAATGTGAGAGTATTCTTCCTTCATTTTATCTTGTAATCGTTTTATGTGAAGTTGAAGAGGAATAAAAATTTTTCCACCCCAAAAACATACAAAAATCAAATGTTATAAACATTACAATAAGAAAGATTGGTTTCAGTTCACCTAGGCAACTAGACAACAACCGCAAGCACAATTTTCCCGATCATCATACACAACCAAAGACAATAAAAAAAGCAAGAGGAGAAAACAGAAGAATGGCACGTTATAATACTAAAAAATGTGGATAAATAAATAAAAAAGAACTGCCTCGTTAACAAGGATAAGACTTCTACTTCGTCATGGATCAAAACTGCTTAAGAAAGAGAAGAAGGAAATAAGAAATAATAAATAAGAACTATCTGCCTTCTCACCTAACTAATTTTAAAATTATGGACCACAACATGGTTAACTAAAGTTTTGAAATAGTAACGATACCAGCAACCAGAAGCCATATTTCCAATTTTAAAACAAAGGGCAGGACGTAGTTATTCAGGTAGGAATGTAACCAAAAGAACAAGTATCCACCAACAGCTACTACATAACATGACAACAAACAATACCTAGAGCACTGATGCATGGAAATGTTCTACTCCAAAATATTATGGAATAGTTACCAGTAAGGCCGATAGGGTAGACTTCCCACAACCACTTGTTCCACACAAAAGAATTGTAACCGATTCCTTTCTTTCTCTAATCCTACAATAAGTTAAGAAAAATAAAGAGAGCTTAACACAGGCGAGCTTAATGTAAGTAAATGCAATTAAATTGTATGGTAATAAGCATGCTCAATGAAACATAAAAAAAGATTAAATGAAAAGAAGATTAGGATTACATTTAAACTTAGGCTATATTTTATAAATTTCTGCCAACAATATATGTACAAGAATAGAATGTGTAACAGAATCCTTCCAGTTATTGCATGACAATGTTTCCTCTCAAGTTAATAATGATTCATTTTCATAATTTCTAGTTTAGAATCAGCACACATTAAGATTAAAAAAACTTCTATGAAACATATAACGCTAAATGCCCAAAAATATAAGGAAAAACAAGCAGACCAAAACAGAACCATTCTGACTATGATAATTAAAAAATAAAAAGCACTCTGAAAACTCTAAAAATCAGTTTCCTATGTAATTTAAAAAAAAAATAAAACCATATTTCAACATTAGTTTACATACACGTCAGTGTCAAAATACTCTTCCTATAATAATTTTAGATATAAATAGTGTTTTAAACTGTACCAGATTTCTATCTTTTCCTCAATTTTAATAGCGATGAACCTAACGCCAATCAATATTTAACCCTTTGAATTCCATGGAACTTGTTCAATGTTGTTGTTCCGATGCGCCAAATTCATTCTTGAAGTTAAAAATATATATAACAATAGAAACAATATCAATTTGAATTCCTCAAACACCTTCAAAAGAGATCTCTGACAAAAAGATATTGATATCTTTCACAGAAACCACTTAACAATGCTGCATATTGTGATAAAAAAGTACCGCTAACAAAGAAATTTTTATAGAATTCTTATCACCTAAAAAATCATCCATGTACAGTCCAAACCATAATGCATGCTTTTCAATTAATCGAAACCTTTTTTGTATGGCCTCCAAAACTGTCTCAACTACCAGCCAACAGTTTTTCAAATGCTATCTGGATGAAGTTGAAAGGCTTGTTAAAATAGACAACTTTCGAGAAAGGACTACACTCCTACTTTATTATCACTTCCAAAGTTTTGCAACATGAAAACTATGAAACATGACCTTAAAACCTTTTATGTCCATGTCAATCATGTGTCAAACACAAATACACCTCAAAAGAAACCTAACATATGGATAACGAGTTGAAATCATGCTTGATTATTTTCTTAAAAATTAGAGTTGGACATTTCCAAAATGCTAAGTCGAGACAGTTGTCACAAGCTATTACTAGCCAGTAAATATTTTGATTAAGGTTAGACAATCGACAGGTTAAACATTCAAACCTCATACAATCATAAATCTGGCAATGTTGACGGAAACATTGATGCTAGTGGTAATGGTTATCACAATGGAAACTATGATGAGGTCAAATCAAACTAGTCTTACATCAAAATATTCATGTACCCCATGTCTATTTTGAAGAGAGTATATATTTTTTGGATTATTTTATTATTCTAGACCGTACAATGTTAATAATGATAGCATAAAGTCTGACAATTAATGCAAATGTTGGGTGTATTGTTGAAAACTAAGAACACTAGATAAAACTTAATACTTAAATTATAATTAATTCAATATTACTATTTCTTCTGCTAACCTTAAAATTTTTTATGAGCTAAACATTATGCTATGCTTCATTATGAGAAATTTTAAGAAAATATTGGCATTTGGTGTTTTTGATGATACATTTTATATTAATAATTACTAAAAAAAACAACAAGTGTAGCATGTGTTGTCTCCTATGTTTTATAGTTATGTTACACCCCTTGTCTAATTATGACATGTTGAGTCTCAAGTTATCGTTCTTGCCTCAATTCAGGGAAGTTTTGGGCTACAACTCTAATACAAACCTTCAAAACAGGAACATCATAAAATATGTAGAGTTAAGATTAAATTTCTATCAATTATACTTTCTGTATCAGGAAAAATAAAATAAAAAACATTAACCATGAGCCAAAACATATCAAGCCTCCAGTGTTTGGCTCGATTTCCAATTGATGGGAGACCAAAGAAATACTGTCATTCTAAACTGTAATGTATTTCCAAAAGTAACATATTTATTCAGTGGTTAAAAGATAATCATAGACATCAAACAGCATAATGGTAAGCAAGATGAAGAACCAAAATATATCAAGTCATTAAATGAAAAAAATTGAAATTCTACGCTAAATTTATCTACTCGGGACAGTAGCATATTATCAAAATAATAAAAGAATTCCATGAATAAAATATTCAATATCTAAAAGGTTATGAAGGAAACTAAAACTACCAATATATTAATTACAGATCATCTTAGTCATCCTAATTATAGCAAGTAGAGAAATGCTATTCCTAAATCAGCAATATGCACATGTAACTTCCTAAAAAATAACTAACATGTCAGATTTATAAACAGATTGAATAGGAGAACATACAACACATAAAATATGAGCTAAAGTTGGCCAAAAAATCATATGCAATAAGGATGATTATTAAACATAGTGACAAAATTTATCAACAATCAATCATATTTCTAGTATGAAGAATCTCTAGGAAGAGTTAGAAGCACTGGAAACAAAGTTAAAGCTAGATTGAGCTGCAATGAAGTATAAGGCAATTAAATATATATTTTGATAATTACTCTATAATCATTATAAAATTCAAGGAAACAATTAGTTCCACATCATATAATCTAGTACCACTGCACATCAAAATAAAATCAGCACACGAGCAAAAAGTTGAATGCAGCTTGTGTAGTTGAGTATCTTATTCAGAAAACATTGACTGATGAGATATAACTATATCATATATAACTTGATTCATAAGATTTAACTTGGTAAACAAAATCTTGTGCATTATCAGAAAATAGAAAGGGCAGTCTCCCTCCCACCTGCATGCCAGAAGCAGGTCAACCCTTTGATTGGGACCCACATATTTATAAGAAGATAGGGCGTCACAAACAACGCTTAAGAAGTTCTCTCTTGTAACAATAACAGTTGTCTGTCTTTTATATAGTTCAAACTGTATGGAGCTTCTCTCTATGTTTTCATTTATCATATTCTGGTTCAGTAGTTCATGGTGATTGTCTTTCCCAAATCTCCCTGCTGAAATATCTGAGAATGGCAAATTTGTCCCAGCTTGAGCAAGAGCACCTTTTTTGCATCCATTTCTCATTACATCAAATACCCTTCGACTAATCTGACAAGAATTAACATAATCCTGTTCAGTTCTAAAGCCAAAACAAGAAAATGCAATGCCAAATATAAAAATTTAACAAACAGAAAACTTAATTAGCATATGTACACTGCCGATGAAGATATTAGAATAAAGTGATCACAAATCATAAACATTAATGAATTGATAAGTTATTCACCCAGCAAAGTTTTATTTTTTGAAACGGTGGTAAGGAAAATGCAACCATGGTAGCCATGTAACACAAGAAGAGTAAACGAGTTATTATTTTAGCCATTCGTAGATTGAAAGTAAAAATTTCTACGGTCAAAACACAGCACCACCATAGTTCGCAAACAGAAACAGCCGATTCATAAAACCAAAAAGAAGTGAGAAACAAGTAAACAAGGAAATTACAAATCTCCAAATTCAAATCAGTAGATATAGACATAAAAGCATATAGGGCAGCCTAAGACAACAAGATCACCAGTAATCAACCATAAACATTCCAAATCAACACCGCCTA
>NW_018234470.1:0-4670 GCF_001263595.1 Phalaenopsis equestris
CCCCTAAAAATAACGCAAGTATACGAATCGCTCAAATAATAAAGGGTTCTAATAGAGTCCTAGATATAGATCCCATAGGGAAGTTGGAAATGCTTATAACTAAATTCTTAAGATTATAATGTATACTACAATTTTAAACTATAAAAGTGAAGTATGAAATTCAAATATAAAGTAAATGAGTGGATGCTAAATAAAATACAGTTAAAAGAATAAGTTAATTAAACTAATTTTTAAACTTTCAAAAGTAAAATTTACGAAAAACTGAATAAATTTTTTGTGGTGAAGATTTCAAATTTAAGAAAGCATCCTTCCCTTTTACAATGAGTGTATGGATTGTGAAGAAATTAAAATGATTTGAAAATATATAAATTTTTTGTGTGCCAATGTTGACCTCACTTTTGGTTGAGGTTTACTTTTTCCTCTTTAGTAACCTAAGGTCTAGCCATAGAACTTTCCTGTTGACTATTCCTAAAAAATTAGAAGAGGAACCCTCACCATTATAAGTTCTACACTCCTCTTTGCCCAACTTGAAGTTCCACATATTGTTTCTAACCTCTAGCACTTAGTAGGTAGGGTCAATATGGGAGAGCTCAAGGTGAGTTCCCATAGGATTGCTTGCCCTTAGGGTTGACTCTAGGTGTTGGTCTAAGGCTAAGGCACTCACTTTCACTCACTTGCACTCACTTGCACTCATTATCACCTATACCCACTCACAACCCCAAACCCAAAATTGTTGACTTTGATCCCTTGATCCTTTGGGAGACTCATGTAGATGGTCCCCTAAGCCCACCATTGGTCCATAGCTCATATATCGTGGTTGGTACCCCAACCCTACCAAAATATTCAACTTGGCCTTTTGCTCATAAATCCCCCTAGATTACCTACCCTTGAAACCCCAAATTCACCCAAATTTATTCAAAAATCATTTCAAATCTTTTGAAAATATCTAAGTTACCCAAAACTACCCAAAAATTCCAAATTTATCAAAATACTCCAAAATGGCCAAAATTACAAAAAAAAACCATTGGTACCCCAAATTTTCCCAAATTCTCCAAAATCAGTCCAAATGTCTCCAAAACCAATTTGGACCCTTCAATTGAACCCAATTTGGTCAATTTGACCATTTTGATAAAAACCCACAAATTGTCTTTAAGGGCCCAATTTCCCCAAATTTACCTCAAATGTCCATCAATTTGAACCCAATTTTCTTCAATTTCAATTATAAACTTATATTCACCTTTCATATGCACAATATAAACCAAATCCAAGCCTAATTGACCCATGTTTTGAGCTCAAGTATGATCTAAGTCAAACCCCCAATTTTGGCCCTTTGACTTAATCCCACCAAATTGAACCCCATAGCCTACTCAATTTGCCCCAATTTGACTCCTAAACTCTTCAAAAAATCTTACAAATCAAGCTTGACCTTCAATTGGCCTTGTTGAAGCCTTAATTTCAATTAATTTTTGCCCCAAATCCAAAATTTCTCAAATTTCCCCCAAATTGGTCGTGCCTCGAAATTCCACAAAATTGATTGCTCTAACCCCGAAATTGACACCCAATTTATGTTGAAAACTCTTCATGATGTTCCTATAGACCATTCTCAACAATCAATTTTGACTTAGCCCAAGCCTTGCCTAATCTAAACCCAAGTCTAGCCCAACATACACAAATTGACCAAAATTTTAAAATCTTTCAAATTAAACCCTCAATTGAACTCAAAAACATTTTAATCCTTCACAAAAAACCTTCATTACAATCGTCTACATAATGTTGATCAATTAATTGTCTTGAAGTCTTGGCAAGCCTAACCCAAACCCAACCTTTGGTCATTTGGACCCACATTGGACCCATACACCAAAATTAGCCTAGTCACCCTAAAGCCACCAAATTTATGACTCTACAGCCACTGAACACACTCCATGAACTAGGCTAAACCCCCTTAGACCAACCGTGGTGAGCTATGGACCATTGGTTCCCTAAATTAAGGAATTCATTCCCATTTATGGGCCTTAACCAAAAATCTCTCCCATCATCACTTGTCATTGAGGTTTAAACATAATGACCCCTCCCACTGGCTCACCTGACCTCCTAGCCACCTCCCCTAGCCCTGTCGGCTGGCCTAGTGGTCAAAAAGCACCAAAGCCGAGAGACCGAAGCTCAAATTCAAACACAAACTCACCCATATGAGCTGGCCAACTCCAATTGACTTTAGCACTTCAAAACCCTCCACCTAAGCAATATTTTCCACCCTCTAATTGGTCGTGGTATCCAGCCTAAGCCATTTTTATTTAAACCCCACCTCCATGGACAAGTGAGGAGAGATAAAAATTTTCCAAGGAAACTCTGTCAAATTGCTTCGAGAGACTCCCTAGGACCCCCTTAGTTCATGCCCACCATTTTCCCCCTCTGGTTCCCTCTGTCATAGTTCAATTTTGAGCTCAAAGTTTCAGTCAAATCTAGGACATATTTCTTCATAGCTCTACACTGAACTAAACCTCAATTAATTGTTCACACACCATCCCCACAATGAGAGGAGCTGATCCCCCACAAAATCCCCTTCTCAAACAGCCTCTAGTATAGATTTCAATCAACATATGAAATCGAGCTTGGTCAAAATCATACCTAGACCATTCACCAAGGGTTGGGACTTCATCTGGAAGGTTTGTTGGGACCAATCGAAGCTACTACAACCATCTGATTAAGGCCGCCCCCCTCGGACAAATGTATTGAACTCCAACCCTAAACTGAGCTTGTTTTGATTCTCCCTACTATTCATTATATGTATTTAGTATATTTCATTCAATATAATATGTATAGATAGGTTCGTATTAAGTAGATGAAGGTTTAAGAATAAACCCCATGTGATTTGGTTAAGTCTAGGACAAGATCTTAAGGTATTAGTGTGAACGGCTCACGGGTTAGGTCACTTGGGTACGATAGCGGAGATTCGTCAGATCTCGCGTGTATCCAATGGACGGAGGAGATCAAGCTAGATAGATCCATGGTGCATAAAGTGCGGTCCACGTGGAGGCTACGTGTCTAGCGGCGTTAAATGGAGGAGCGATGCGTGGAGCCTTCAGAGCTGCCTAGGATCTAGTCAGCGCCGTGTGGATAAGTAGAAAAATAGGTAATTTTGAATTATATTAAATGCCTAAACTTCAAAAATCCATATCTTTCTTTGGAAAAATCATAAAAAAAAAAGAAAAATGCCCTCTTGACCTCTTTCTCAGTGAATAGAGGAGAATGATGTGGACTAAAAAAAATTCACTCATTGACTTTTAATTAATTAAATACCCTCTATGGTATTTTAATTCTCCATGACTTAAAACATTTCACCATGGCTTGGAATTTAGAGGGTTTATTCCTCATGACAAAGGCCATGTCTTCTGAGGTCAGAGGGCATCTCTATGCTTCTAACCCTAATTTTCAAGCTAAGGTGATCATTTTGGCTTATTTTAATTATATGAATCAAAATATCACTTGGAAAATTATGAGAACAATTTAAGAAGATTTCATGTGGTCAGAGACATCTAAGAAAAATATTTTGATGCTTTGAATCATGTTGTGAATTTTTATACTTAGTTAAATGTAAATACCTTGTGTTACTTTTTTGTAAATTAAATACATATAAAAAATTAACAAAATTAACTCCACATTGTTCATAAAAATTATATATAACCACTGTAAAAATACCAAAATTATTTCACTTACTCTAGGCACTAAAATAGATTTCTTAAGGTAACCTTGTTTTCTGTATAAAAATAATTATATTAAATTAAATATGTTTAGAAAAATTATGAAAACTATTTTTATGAGTAATTTATAATTAGGGGCATTTTATAAAAATAAAAACCATTTTTGTAAAAATACTTCATTTTTGAAATATATTTTGAATTAAAAATAATTAAAATAATCAAAATTTTCAAAAATACAAAAAATGGTTCAAAATGAGTGGGAATGTCTCTGATCACTTAGAATTTGTTAGGACATTTTTCCTAATTTTTTCTAAGTTAAAAATAAATTTTAAAGGCTTAAAAGTAAATTTTTCATATTTTCTCACTAAAATAATTATATTAAATAATTAAAAAACACAAAAAATAAAAAATTTGATTCTCTCAGTTTTCTAAACTTAGAGGAGTCTAATAAAAATATAAAAAAAATTTACTTCAAATATTATTTTTTATTTAAATAAATCATGAAAATTGATCTAAAATTAAATAATAAAAATAGAAATTTGATTTAAAAAATCATGAAAGTTTGTCTAAGTATTTCTCTGACCTTAGGAAACCTCTAATAAAATTTTTCATAAATACAAATTTTATTTTGCATAATTAATAAATTAACTTTTGAAAATCCTATTTTCTAGATTTAAATAATCATCTAAATTAAATCAAATTTTAAGAGGTCCACATATCCTCCTCTAACATTTTAATTACCTCATGGGTATAACACTTTAAATCCTCAAAGTCATTTGAGTTGTGTTTAAAGAGTTATGAGGTGAAGTCCCCCAAAGGCAAGTTAGTCATTTTGGAGTTTGGCGCCTTAATCAAAATTTAGGGTTAACCAGGGATAAATGGGTAATTTTGATCCTAATAAACATGTCTGGATGGTTGAAATAAAATGGGATTATAAGGTAGAAACTCACCCACCACCTTTGCACAACATCA
>NW_018234470.1:7090-7468 GCF_001263595.1 Phalaenopsis equestris
TTCATATTTTTTTAAAAATTTTATATATATATATATATATATATATATATATATATATATTAAAATGTCCTTCCGAAGCGGGCGACGAGATTTTGATTTCGGTAGCTGACAGCTTCTAACGGGCAACTCTACAAGATAAAATAGTGCCGACCAAAGGGGATTGGTACTTTCTTAGAGCAGTCCTATTATTTACTCACTTCTGAGTGCATAATGAACATTTACTAATCCAGAGTTTATTCCTTAATTCTGTGGTTAGGCTGGGAGGATGTTGGCTGCCACTCTAGAGCTCCCACTACTCCCTCACTTGAGGTTTAACAATCTCGCATTAGTTTCCAATTAATGAGACCAAATTGGGGATTTTAATCTGTCACCTTAATA
>NW_018234471.1:0-213 GCF_001263595.1 Phalaenopsis equestris
GAGCAAAACTATGAAATTTTTGCCTTGGGCGCCGATGATGGGATTGACTCTGCCGCCGATGGGTTTTTCCCAAGAGTCCAGATAATTAATTCTCAAGGCTTACCGACAGCGCCATCGACGCCGTCGATGGTGAGAACGAAGAGATGACGGTTTTCGGAGTTTGAAATGGCAATTTTTGGCGGTTTTAGGTGGGATTTACTCCCTATAAACTTC
>NW_018234472.1:0-393 GCF_001263595.1 Phalaenopsis equestris
TACATATGGGGAGGATATATTTGACACATTGCTCAAAGCATGTAATACTCTGGACTACCATAAAGAGAGTCAACATGCCAAGGAAAATCCATGATTTGATTGTAGAAGTAGGTGCGCCTCCAAACATACTGGTATTACATGCTTTAATATTTTGTGTATTAAATCCCAAATACAAATTACAAGAAAATGATGATAGGAGTTAATTTGTGCATTAAATTTCTTTGCAAAACACTATTTACTAATTAATTCATACTTTAATATTTTGTGTATTTGGGACAAGAGCTCAATATTGCCGAGCTACATGCAAGTACCCATAATCAGACCATACATATGTTGACAGTAAGTCTCGAAGCGACACATATAAGTAATAAGAGTAATTTTTATACAATTCAA
>NW_018234473.1:0-1003 GCF_001263595.1 Phalaenopsis equestris
CCCAACTATTGCATCGACAGTAAAATAACAGAAGTGTTTGCAATGTCGAGCGATAATCAATTGTTCAACTTATCCTCTCGGATTTTTAAAACTTCGGTCCTGAATCACTTTTTTATTTTCTTGAAAACAATGAAATCAAGCACTAGTTCTAAAGCTAATAAAACTTTGCTCTTCATATTTTATTTTCCTTTTACTCGATCTAGGTGCCATAGAAAATCTAGAAAAATTTGATAAAAATTCCGAATAAATCCCAAAATTTCGAAAATAAAAAATGTAAACCCTTTAAACTCAAATTCACTAAGAGTTTTTCACCAAAGCATTTTCTCAAAATCTCCCCAAAAATTTCAAAATTTCGGATCTAGTCAATGTGAGAAAAATATTTGGTGAGAATAAAAAATTTTTACTTAAAGTGTAGCTCTTACCTAGAGAAGATAAATTTCAAAGTTCCTTTACCTCTAAATCGCCTTAAATCCGCCCAAAATCAAGCCCTAGGTGCAAAATTGAATATTGAAGGTGACTTAAGGGGTAAAAATGGAGGTTTAGTGAAAATCGCAAATTAAAGGGTTAATTCGCCGCTCTCGGGTCGAAGGCGCCGTCGGCGCCAATGTCAGCACCGTCGACACTGAATGACTGAAATTCACTATTTTGATTTTTCAAATTTTCAAATTCCTTTAAATTTTCTCCAAAATTTTTTTAAGTAATTTTAATTTTTTTTTAGTGTTTTTAAACACAAATTTTATCTAAATTTATAAATACACATTTCACAAACAATCATTTTCACAAACAACAACAAACTAACTTTTATATATGAAAATACCCTTTTCACAAACACATTTCACAAATCATAAATTCACACCTATGAAGTAAACTAATTATAAATCAGCGTCGAAATTAAGCCACAACACTAAACACTGGCACAAAACTATACACATAATCAAAGTTAAGAATAAACCAAATCAAACTTAATTAAATCCACACAATTACACTAAACGCGTAAACATTT
>NW_018234474.1:0-578 GCF_001263595.1 Phalaenopsis equestris
TTTCTAGATCAGATGTTGGATAGATGAGCAAGAAACAAATATTACTGCTCTTTAGATGGATACATCGGGTATCATCAAATATCAATTGCTCCTGAGGATCAAGAGAAAACAACATTTACAAGCCCTTATTGAACATTTGTTTTTTGTAGAATGTCTTTTGGACTATGCAATCCACCTAAGACATTTCAAATATGTATGATGTCAATTTTTAGTAATTTGATTGAACATGGAATGGAAGTATTTATGGATGATTTCTCTGTATTCGAGACTTCATTTGAATTGTGTTTAAAAATCTTAGAAAAAGATTTGAAATTATGTGAACGAGTCAACCTAGTACTAAATTGGAAAAAATGTTAATTTATGGTTGCAGGGGGAATTGTACTTGAGCATAAAATTTTTGAAAATGACATGGAAGTAGATCGTGAAAAAATTTAAGTTATTGAGAAATTACAACCTCCTACTACGGTTAGAGGGGTAGGAAGTTTTCTAGGACATGCTGGTTTCTATAGGCGTTACATAAAAAATTTTTCAAAAATAAATAAACCATTATACCAACTTTTAGAAAAGGATACAAAATT
>NW_018234475.1:0-310 GCF_001263595.1 Phalaenopsis equestris
AAAGCATCCAAATTCATCAAATCTTCTAGAAATTTACCCAACACACACATTGGCGCGGTAGGTGCGCACGATGGCGCCGTCGATGCCCGTGGTTCAAATTATTTCTTGTGCTCTCTATCAAATGGCACCTTCGGTGCCCCCGATGTTCTGGAATCCTCCTTCATGCTGGCGTAAGCAGTAACGTCGTCAGTATCCATGCTAGCGCTGCTGGTGCTGAGTATTTCTTTGACAACACTATTTTAACTTAAAATTCCATCCTTTTTGCTTATTTTTTGCTTCAAGTGCTAAAATTCATCAACCTGCAATAAAA
>NW_018234476.1:0-1596 GCF_001263595.1 Phalaenopsis equestris
CAACCTTCTCATAGCTCATAAGGAAACAATTCCTCGAACTCTAGGTCTTGCTGGAATCCATATGGTATCTTGCTATCATCCATCCTGCGGAAGGTCATGGACACCCTACGGTGTCGTACTCCTAATATGCAGTGTTTGGCCACGTCTGCACCGTTGCCCTTGAGAACAAGCACTAAACCAACTGGGAGAGGAATTTCCACAGCTCCTCTGAATTCACCAGGACCGATAACATTGATTTCTTTTCCAAACAAAATATTGCTCTTACTCATGAATGAGACCATGCAGAAAGGCCTCACAAAGTCATGATGGTCAATGTGCGGGGGAATCCAGTCACCTTCTTCATAAATATTGTTGATGCAACTGTTAGGAATGCAAGTGGCGGGTAGGATATTCCACTTGACCATTCTCTTTATCATCCACTTTATCATCAGGGGTAACGAATCCACTTGGTCGTATCTGAGGATCCCAGGCGGATTCCCCTGTCTGTCGTTTGTAAAATTGTAGCAACAACCGCACTGGATGGTGACTCTTCTCTTTCCCCACATCCGCTTCTTCGGCTCGGAGTATGTTCTTTCCATGAGAAGGCCTGCTCAACCTCTATCTCTCAAATTGAAGATGCAGTACAGGATGCTTCTTTCATCAGTTTCAGAGAAAACTTTGGTATATAACTCCAGGCCTTCCAATATGTTGCTAAACTTTCCTTGAACCTCTTCGTAGAATTCGAATTCTCTTTTGTTTACCTTGCTTATTCTGTAATATTCAACCATACCAGGAGCTGGCAGCTGTCTAGGACGTTCCTTCCTCCGGGCCTCGGCTGGAATCCAAATCGGTGTTGGCCGATCCGGGATATGAGATTCCGCCTCAAGCGGGATGTATGATCCTGGGCTCCATGATGCACACTGGTCCACCCCTAGTGGGACATACTGTTCATTTGCCACAAAATCTGGAGTCTGAGACTCGTTGGTGCTTGCAGTGTATTCTTCTAGAGTACTGAAATGCTGTAGATGTAGGACATTGCAGTCCGGGCATTCTACAAATACGCCGGTGACTGATGTCCTTGCTGGTATCTCGACGTTGCATGTTGGGCAACCTCTGCACAAGATATCTGGGACCGAGGGTACATCGGATCCTGTCAAAAATCCTGATTCTTCATCTATAGTTGGCAGGCTGGCAGAAGTCTCTCTCAGCTCTGGATCGTAGATATGTCCCTCAGGAATGGGGGTAAGAAAACCGTTTACGTTTCTTTGGCGCTTGCGCTCCTGTCGCATAAAGGCTCTGTATTTCTTCCAGCTTGCGTTTCTGCGTTGTGATCTGCGGAGTGGGGTATTTTGTAGTTGTTCACTGTGGGTAGCTATTAAGCCCCTTGCTGGAGTGGCTATCATGGAGGGCAGTCGGCTGGGCCCCTCCATCGAATCTTATTCTGTTATCACATTTTTACCCTTACGTGACACGTCATCTTGAGTGGTCACCCTCAACAGTGAGGGTAGTCCCTTCTTTTCTTCATTGCTGACTATGCCCATTAGAGGACCGTCATAGTCCATATCAATCTGGTTGAAATCCATGTCAAAATCTATGACACCTCCTTGTGGTGCCATC
>NW_018234476.1:2708-3047 GCF_001263595.1 Phalaenopsis equestris
AAAATTTTCATTATATATGAGATTAATTACAAAATTTGGACCCGATCGTAGAGATATGGCCATATAGATAACCCTAAAAACAATCAAGGTTTCAAAGTTTCAAAGCAAGCAAAGGCAAGCGGAGGCAGGCGACATCAGGCTGCTTAATAGGTTTTCAGGTAATGTCCATTTATTGGTAACATGGGTCTTTCGCCCCGAAAGTCCACTGACTGGTAGGCTCCTCCTGTATAAACTTTCTCAACGGCAAATGGTCCCTCCCAAGTTGGCTCGAATTTACCACCTATTTTGCGGCGGGCGCAAGGACGAGGTCCCCAATTTTTTATGTCCTTGTGTGGAGCA
>NW_018234476.1:3086-5641 GCF_001263595.1 Phalaenopsis equestris
GAGCTCCAACTGTTGTTCTGCTTCCACTCGTTTTCCCCCGAGACTCTCCAGTTCTTCAAGCCTGAGTTTTGTTTTTTCTTCCGTTGTGAGTTTGTTGGCAACGACTATTCTGAGAGATAATGTCTGGATCTCTAGCGGTAGCACGGCCTCGGTCCCGTACACGAGCATGTAAAGAGTACACTGAGCCTAAAAGTCGTCCGGTAGGCTCACAGGGCTTCTAACAGCTTGTTATGCCAATCCCTTTTACTTTCATCCAGTGTTTTCTTCAAAATCTATACCAGTGTTTTTTTGAAGGCTTCAGCCAGACCATTTTCTCTGGGATAGTAAATTGTAGAGTATCTTCAATCTATCCTATGTCTTCTGATGAAATTATTTTTTTTTTGTCATTTTGAAAGCTGTCCCATTGTTATAAATTATTCTTTGAGGTACTCCAAAATGGTAGACGATTTGTCTTTTGAAAAATTGATGGGCGTGCTGTGCCGTAACCTCACGTAACGGTACTGCCTCTGCCCACTTGGAGAAGTAATCTGTAGCAACAAGTATAAATCTGTGTCCTTTAGTCCTTTAGAAGATGGAGGGTCTATCGGATGTATTATGTATGTGCCCCAACACTCAAATGGCCACGAGGAAACAGTTGGGTGTAGCACATTCAGAGGTTGGTGTAAGACCACCCCATGTTCCTGGCATTGGTGACATATTCTGGCAGTATCCATGCAATCAGACATCATTGCTGGCCAATAATATCCGAGTCTTTTAATCTTCATTTTCATTTTTGGTCCCGACTGGTGAGCGCCACATAATCCTACATGTACTTCTTTGACAATATTCTGTGCCTAGGCTCTGCTTAAACACCATAGCCACATTCGGTAAAACGATCTTCTGTAGAGAACATTTCCCACCAAGGCGTAAGACATGGCCCTTCTTGTGATGTGGTGTGCCTCAGACTTGTCTTCTGATAGCTTTCCCGTATGCAAATATTCTATTAATGGCTTGCACCAATCGTCGTTAATGCCTCCAGTTAATGCCTCCAACTGCATTTACAGTTTTGTCTTTACCAAGCTTGTGTAGAGTTTCAAAGACATTTCAAGACAAGACTCATCTTCGTTGCACCGTGATTTCAATGAAATCCTCCGAGGGACACGTCATTTCCTTAGCGAGTTTTGCTAAAGCGTGGGAATGAGCATTATCTCCCCGAGGAATCCGATAGAAAGTCACCTGAGGAACCTGCTCCGGGAGCTTCATCGCGTACAGATGGTATTATGCTAATCTTGGTTTTAGAATTTTGTATTGTCTGGCGACTTGCTGGATGACAAGTTGAGAGTCACCATAAATGGCAATGTTCGTTATATCCATCGAAATTGCCAATTCCAATCCGGTGATTAAGGCTTCATATTCTGCTTCATTGTTGGTACATCAGGTGGTATGAGAACCTCATCATGCCCTTATCTGGCGTAATAAAGATAAATCGATCCCTGTCTTGCCTGGTATAACTGTGTCTGATCCTTTGTCTTTCCTGGCTGACGAAGTGCCATCGAAGTACATTTCCCAGCATTGCGCACTAGGGGTGATGAAGCACCATCGAAGTACATTTCCCAGCGCTGCGCACTAGAAAATTCCATTTGTAGTATCTGCTCATCTGGTAACTCATTGTTGAGAGAGGACCAAGCTGATAGTGGGTGTGCAGGTAGAAAATCTGCTAAAATATGTCCCTTGATAGCAAGGAGGGGCACAAAAGTTAAATCAAACTGCAATAAGATCATTGACCATCTCGTTAAATGTCCGGAGAGTGTTGCTCGGGTCATCAAACATTGCAATGGATTAACTTTTGAAATTAGGGTGATCTTATGAGAAAGCATGTAATGTCTAAGCTTTTGAGCAGCGAAAATTAATGCCAGACAATGCTTCTCAATAGGTGGATACCTTACCTCCGTCGTTATTAGACGACGACTCAAGTAGTAGAGCGCATTTTCTTTTCCCTTTTCATTGACTTGGGATAAGAGGGCTCCAAGAGAGTCATCCAAAGCCGCGATATAAAGTATCAACGGTTTCCCTGGGATAGGGGCTGCCAAAACAGGAGGTGTCATTAAATGTTGTTTAACGTCCTCAAAGATCCGCTGGCATTTTTCTTCCCAAATAAATTTGGCATCCTTTCTAATTAATGTCAAGAAAGGCTAACACCTACCTGAGAGATTAGAAATGAAGCGTCTTAGATATGCCAACTTCGCTTGGAAGGAACGTAACTGCTTCAAGGTTTTAGGGGGAGGCATTTCCAAGATAGCTTTAATCTTATCCGGGTCGATCTCGATTCCCCGATGACGGACAACAAATCCTAGAAATTTCCTGGCGGTGACGCCGAAGGCGCACTTTAAGAGATTCATTTTAAGGTCATATCGTCGTAACCATTCAAACACAATCCTCAAATCGTACAAATGGTCTATTTTTTGTTTACTTTTGATGACCAGATCATCCACGTAGCTTTCTACTTGATTGTGTATGAGGTTGTCAAAAATCTTCATCATTGCACGCTGACATGTTGCTCCGGGATTCTTTAGGCC
>NW_018234476.1:6548-6831 GCF_001263595.1 Phalaenopsis equestris
CAAAAGGCAATTCCATTAATTCATTAGAATGAACATCCAAATTTACATGTTTTTCATGCTCAGTGGAGGTAGAAGCACTGTAAAATTTGATCGGCTTTGAACCAACACTACGAACTTCCTTGGCCTCCAAACTCTCAACCTTTTGTGGGAGAATCGGAGTGAGGGTCATAGTATTCACATAGTGGTTTATCCGATCATACATTCATCAAACATTGTTTCATATTCATTCCTCTCTGTCACTTCTAGAGATATCTCGTACTGAGGTTTCTTCTATTTTGTCATC
>NW_018234476.1:7015-8912 GCF_001263595.1 Phalaenopsis equestris
TCTGAATCTTTATCTTTGTGTGTCAAAATTTCGCGCGAGAAGACAGTCTTCTTTGGAGGCGCGTAATAGGCATCGTCTTCATGGATACCAACTTCATGCACTGAAAATGGCAGTAGGTCTCCTTTGATGCCCTTTTCTTGACCATCTTTCCGGCACTTTATGCCATGAATCCATGATCAACCCAATAGAGCGTTAAAAGAGGTCTCGGCGTTGATGATATGAAATTTAGCGGTTGTTACGAGTTCTCAAACCTTCATAAGTAATGTAATTGATCTAAGGGCTCTTTCTCCCTTATTGGTGAATCCTCTTAACATCATCTTATCGGTCGTAAGCTCTTGAGTTTCAATATCCAAATAGGCCAATTTCTATAGGCTCATCAAGTTAAGAGATGCCCGAACATCCACTAAAACTCTAGATAACACAAATATACCGATGTTCACGAAGATGTAGAGCGGACGGTTGTGGTCGGCGGTACCAAGCAATAAGTCTTCATCTATGAAGGTTAACCCTGACTATTCTGTCAACGAGTAAACTTCATCTGAGGATGTGCTAGCCAACTGAGCTAAGCAAATTTTTGGATCAAGTAAAGCTGTAACAAGAGACTCTCTCATGTCCTTTGACAGGATCAGAGCATCGTAGATACTTAGTCGGGCAGGCAACTTCCTAGGATGAGCTAGCACATTGTAATCTACTTCGTATGCTTCTCCAATTTTGTCTTGGTTATGTGGATATTCCATTGGTGGAGGTGGGGGTATCTCTTCTTGAGTCATTATCTGTTTTCCTTTATCTGCTGGAGTTGTTCTAGGTGGTAACATTTTACCGCTTCTTAAGGTGACTTTTGTGACTTCTTTTTCTTGAGATATCATTGTTGAAACTTCTGGTGTTTCCTCTTTGCCGGAAAGATCTAGGTTGATGGCAAGCAGTGCACCTGGTGCTCGAGAATTGGTTCCTCACTCCCGGTGCTGTCGTAAGAGGTATTGTCAATTCTTCTTCAGTCTTGTTAGCGAGTTCATTGGACTCAAGTATGATTTGAGGATCATTTTAAGAATCAAGACGCAACTAGTTTGGTTATAATAAGTCACGTTATTACCATAAATAGTCAAAACATAGTCGAAATCACAACCATTACATTCATAAGACCCCGGATGGACAAAAAGATAATCCTACAAGGTCTGGGGTTCGAGGACTTTCTTCCCCAAATCCGAGACAACCAATTTAGTAGAGGCAGCCCCTATCCTACCCCCTGTGCTATCAATCTTTGCAGCGACTCTTTTATTCTTTTTATTCTTTGTCCTTGATGATGACGGATTTCCTGGCGAATTCTTTATCTTGGGCTTGGTATGTTGCGAACTCTGAATAGTGGCTTGTTTTGTGGCTTATTTTGATGCAGATTGTAGCTTGCTTAGTATCTTCTTGGATGATCTGCTCTATACCTCATTCCATCCTTCTTCGGTATTTGTAGAAGCTTGTTTTGATGAATCTTGCTATTGATTGAGGACCCTCTTGAGTATCAAGGACCCTCTTGAGTTCATCCCGAGCTGTACTCCATCCGTCTGTTCCGACATATGGATCAATTGGGGAGATTGGTTCAGTTGAAATCATGTTTATGGAACCTTTTTCAGGTTCTCTCAAATATTCCTTTGGGATTGTTATATTCTCTTCCTTGAGGTTCTTGTCGAGCCAGTCTTTAAAGACGAAACACTTGTCTATAGTGTACCCAAGCAACCGGTGGTATGGGCAATAATTTGGTTCATTCTTCTTATCTACCTCTTTGGGTTTCTTTGGATCAGGCATCTTGAATTCTAGTTTCTTCATCAAACTTTTGAATATTTCTCATTTTTGAAGGAGTAAACAACTTTTTGTCGCTCTAACAGGGATATTCTTTTACCCGCTGTTC
>NW_018234476.1:9200-10127 GCF_001263595.1 Phalaenopsis equestris
AGTAGAATCTCAATTGCTTGATGTTCCTGTAGCTGAGGTTCACATTTCATGTTAAGGTTTCTCCACCTCAAAATATAGTCTTTCAAGGTTTCACTAGGCTTCTGCTTCACCATCATGAGTTCTCCAATAGACACATGATGTTGCGCCCCAGTAAATCTTTTCACAAAAAATTGTTCCAACTCAGAAAATGTTTTAACTAATCGTTTGGGCAAGTCAGCGTACCAGTCAAAAGCAATTCCTGACAAGCTGCTAACGAACTGCTGACAGAGTAGAACTTCGCTATTCCTCGTGTTTCCACAATTGGCTCAATAATGTGTTACGTGTTTTCTTAGATTTCTAGTCCCATTGAATATCTTGAAAGTTTGGGGTCACAAAGCCCTTGGGGAAAGGCACGGCATCAAATTCTTCCGGATAAGGTCTACCCTTTAAAATTGATGCACCGTCCTTGGATTGGGCTAAGGCATCCTGTACTTGTTCAACCATTTGCGTGAACTCTTTTTCTGACATGGCACTTGATGGAGAATCCTTCATCGGTTGTTCTTCTTTGTCTGTCAAAGTAGCCTCCCTTCTTTCATCTACGATGTGTATAATTTTTGGCTGGTTAATCTCTGGAGAAGCCAATCTTGGTGCTTGTGATTGCCCCTGAATGGTGGCCATGGTGGTCATAGTTGCAGTCATCTCTTCTATTCTTTTCTCCAGTAGAACAACTTGTTCATCCCTGAGGAGGATAGCCCTACGCAGCTCATCTACATCGCTCTCTTCAGCGTGAGGTTGAGCTCTGATTTTAATCACATGGACATCCATGAAATCTTCCTCCAAGTAATCATTGTAATCAAAATCCTCATTGTCACTATCGACGGAAACTCTGTGTTCTCGAGTGAACTCAAAAATCTCAATCCTGAGTTTCTCAACTTTTTCTTCAATTAT
>NW_018234476.1:10426-11735 GCF_001263595.1 Phalaenopsis equestris
GATCGTAGGAATAACGGGTAAACTTCTCGGACCCAGTCTTGACTTAATCGGCTGGCGACCTGTGGTCCTGGTGGTGGTATGATCGGTGGTGACCATAGCAGTATCGACTCGGTTTCCCAAACGGAGCCAGACGGGAACATGGGTAGGTGACTCTACAGTCGAGCTACGAGACTTTCTAGCGGACTTAATATCCTTCAAAATTTCATTCTTCATATGAGGGGAAATTGTATGTCCCACTCATTTAAGTAATTCACTAACAAAACATCTTTCTTTAATAGCAAGCCTTTTGAAGACTACACTAACTCGGGTCATGGGCCTGAATTTCTTTCCCTCCTCACCATGTCCATGAGGTGATGGGAATGCAGCAGCAATCTTCTGGATACTCTCATATCCATGAGTATCTGTTAGAGGATGGAATCTACTTCCTCGCAGGAGTGGGTAAATTTTCGGTAATACCTCTTCATCAGGTGTATTTTCAGGATTCTAGGCTTTGATGGCCCTCTGAACTCTCCTATTGCGGTTCCTCCTTTGAGTTCGGGTCAGTGGTGCAGTCCTTGAGCTCGACCCGATTTCAAAAGAACAATTAAGGTAGAACAATTAATCCTTAGCCGAATCTTAGACAATCATCACTTCCTTTCCTTTAGCACCAGCGGGGATAGTAGGTTTGGCGGGTGTCGCGACCGCAGCAGCTTTAACCTTCTTGCAGGCAGGGAAGTCTAGGAAATCTTGAAGGCAGTTCAAACTGAGGTTCTGCACGTGGCTCTTGATTTTCCGGGGCAGCGATCTTCATTACCATGAACGGGGCTTTCCCGAGGATAACCTCGAGGTCTTCAAATCCGGCTCCGAACTTAATGGTGGGAGCGACGTTACGGGCGTCGCGGTCCGTCGGCAGGTTGCACGAGAAGGGCCATCACAACGGGCTTTAAAACAGAAAGTTTTAGGGTTAGCTACATGGCCACAAACCTCGTAATCCTTAGTGCAAGTGCTGAAAGTAGAGGTTAGTCTGTAGACCGGGCAGGTCTTAATTTACAGGTAATTTTAACATCATTATTTAAAAGGGTGTAAAATTGATTAATATTTTGAAGTGTGCATGACACAACATGATTTGGTTTAATTTGCGAAGTAGCAAAACAATTGTGAAAGGGAGTTGTGAGAAAGTTTAGGACCCAGCGCAGGACCCAATTCGTGGCAGAAAAATGCCCAGGTGGAGTTAATCCACCAACACACCTATTGGGGATCCGACCCCACATAAAAATTTAAAGAGTCCTTAATGGCCTTCTGAACCCCTCTGTTCAAAGATGGTTGAACA
>NW_018234476.1:13251-15136 GCF_001263595.1 Phalaenopsis equestris
TTTGTGATTAAATTTTGAGTTGTTTTATATTTTGAATGTTGTGGCGGTGAATTTTATCTTGGTTGATTTTAATTTTGGTTTTGGGTTATGGTTATGGTTATCGTCGAAGTTTATGTAGGTAAACACAAGCATGAAACTTGTAAGGAAAAGGCAGAAGAAAGACGGTACTATAAACTGTAAAAGCGTACCTGGCAAGTCTTTTTGTTCCACCACCTGAAACTTAAAATGCATGTTAAGGCAGTTTATGAAGAGAAGGAAAGGTAAAATTTTAATAATTTTCCTAACCCTATGTCATATCTTGTTGAGTCCTTAAAAGTTTAATTAAGGATGATTTCATTGAGCGAAGCATATTAAGTTTTAATAGGCCTCTGAGGTATCCAACAAGTTAAGAGGGGGAAGCAGGTCCATGCCTCTCTCTCACCAACTAGTGAAAAGCCTGGAGTCCATTAAACTCATTATGTTTCTTAATGGTTCATCCTGTAAATACCCTTATTACTCAGTGAACATTGATGTCTCAATTATCCCTAAGAATAAGGTAATTATCATTTATCATTTAATTTAAGAATTATATGAGTGAAGACCCTTAAAGGGGAAAGTTAGTATAATTTGAACACTTAGCCAAATTTTAATCCTAATTGGGCTTAGTGGTGTTTCAAGGATGTTTGATATAATTATGTTTATTTCTCTAATCCTTTTTTTAGTGAATTTTGATTTAGCCTAAGTCACCACTAAGCCCTTAAGGCTTAAGTGAGTGTCTTAATTAATTTTGAAAAGGGTTAAACTTTAGGTATTCATGATTCATGATTTGGAGGATCATTTAATCTTAATAAACTTCCAAACTTTAATAATTTAGAAATTTATTAATCTTAATTGAGAAAGGGAGATTGATTTCTACCAATTAAACCCTTTGTGTTTCAAACATCAAGTAAATTGATTAAGATTAGAGGTTACCCATTTTCCCTGCTTGAATTAAGCCTAAATGTTAATTAAGGCAAAATTTCCAAAATTACACATTTGCCCCTAAGGCTCTAACACTTCATAATTTATCAAATTCAATTCAAATGACTTTAAAATTATTGTACTACCTCATTCATGGGTCAATTGAGACATCAGAGGATAAAATGTGATTTTTCAAAATTTAATTTAATTTATATAATTATTTTAATGCAAGGATAGGCTTTTTCAAAGAAAATTCCTAACTTGACCAAGGTAAATTATAATCCCTTCAAACTTTTACTGGAGGTATATCTAGACCAGAGAAGTCTTTGGACCAAGTTTTATGATTTTTTAAATTCTCTGTGATTTATTAGAAGTATTTTAAGTTATGGGGTATTTAATAAAAATAAAATAATTTAGGTGGTGAAAATTAAGTTTTATATTTTTTAACAATCTCCCTAAGGTCAGAGAACTTAAAGAAGAAAATTTTATATTTTTCTGATTTTTCTTTGATTTATTGGAATTATGCAAGTGAAAACTCATTTTTAGCCTTTAAAAAAATTATTTTTAAGCTTTGAAAATAAATATCTTTATTTAGAAAATCAGGTAAAATATTCTCATTGTTCTTATGTGATTATGAAACAATTTAGAATATGTCCACGAGTTTTATTATTTTTATGATTTTTATGAATTTTTAATTATTTAAATAATAGGTCAAAAATTATGTTTTTATTTAAAATATTATTTTAATTTTATAAAATATCTCTGATCACAGAGAACTCAAAAAACTATGTTTCATAATTTTTTGAGTTATATTTTGATTTTTTAAAAATCATTTAAGTGTTAAGAGTGGTATTTATCTTTAAAAATCAATTTGAGTTATTAAATGAACTCAAAATATTTTGAAACTTTTATGATGAGTTCTCTGGATCATAAATCACAGTGGAGA
>NW_018234476.1:15520-16075 GCF_001263595.1 Phalaenopsis equestris
AAACAGTGTTTAAATAATTAAAAATAAAAAATGCACCAAATGGAATTAAAAATAAAATATGCACTTTGGGTTTGATCCTATGGACTCGTCTAAGTGAGACGAACATATCCATACGGTTAAGATGCCATGAGATCAAGCTTAAGTAAATGGAGAATCAAAATAAGCTCGGGAGGAGGAGGGGTTTTATACCTTTGCTCTGAGAAGGGAGAGCTTCAATCAGAGAGTCTTGGCACGTTTGTTGTGATCCAAGGATGCTAGGGATTGAGTCTATGGTTTTTGTGTAAGGCGTAGGTATGAATTTGATCACGGCCGGATATGGGTGTTGGTCTAGAGCTATGGTAGAGGCTCTGTGGAAGGGGGATTTGATGGGGCTTTGGCTTATTTCACTCTTGTGAAGGTGTCGGCACAAATAATTGAAGTTTAGTGGAGTGTGAAGGTGTATTGGGCTCTGTCCTGGTTTCCGGCAGGGTTTCGAGCTCAAAATTGGGCTCCGACAATTGGAATGGGTGAGGAAAAATGGTTGGAATGCACTGAGGGGATCTTAGGGAAGCTCTA
>NW_018234476.1:16370-17207 GCF_001263595.1 Phalaenopsis equestris
GTTTGGGCTAGGTTAGCCATGTCAATTGGCTCAATTGATTGTTGCATTGTATGTAGATGATCACAAGGAACAACTTTGGTGAAGTATGAAACTGGTTTTGAGCTCAATTGGAGGGTCAATTTGAGAGAACTTTCAACTTTAATCAATTTGGTCATGTTGGGCTAGGCTTGGGTTTAGCTTGGGTTAGCTTTGTGCTAAGTCCAAATTGATTGTTGTAAATGGTCAATAGGGACCTCATGAAGAGTTTTCAACATGAATTGGATGCCAATTTGGAAATTATGGGAATGAAGTGGGTGAAATTTGGGGACTTAGCCAATTTGGGGCTAAATTTGGGAATTTTGGATTTAGGCCAAATCTAAATGGATTTGAGGCTTCACCAAGGCCAATTGATGGTTGATTTTGATTTATAGGAATGTTATCAAGATTTTGTAACATCAATTGAGGCCAATTGACTAAGCTATGGGTTCAATTTGGTGAGATTAAGTCCTATGGTCAAAATTGGGGTTTTGGCCCAAATCAAGATTGGGCCCAAATCATGGACCAATTGAGCTTGGATTTGGTTTAGTTTGGTCATATCAAAAGTCAATTTGAGTTTAGGATTGGAATTTGGGTCAATTGAGATCAAATTGATCGATATTTGAGATGGATTTGGGGAAATTTGAGTCTTTAAAGGGCAATTTGGGGATTTTGGTTAAAGATGGTCAAATTGGCCAAATTGGGTTATGTGGTAGTTTAGAGAAATGAAATTGGAATTTTTTTGGATTTATTGCAATTTTCTGGTAATTTTTGGAATTTTTGGGATTTTTGGCCCAAGAGGGGTATTTTGGTAATTTGGGG
>NW_018234476.1:17338-30274 GCF_001263595.1 Phalaenopsis equestris
GGTGATTGTGAGTGCAGATGACTATGGTAAGTAGCTTAGCTCCAGACCAACACTCAAGTTCAACCCTAAGGTCCAGCAATCCTAGGGGTGACTCATCCGGAGTTTCCCCCATAGTAACCCCACCTACTAAGTACATAAAGGTTGGGAGCAATATGTGGAACTCCGAGTTGAGGAAAGAAGAGGGTAGAATTTCTAATGGTGAGTTTATAATGCTGAGGGTTCCATGTCTAGTTTTCTAGGAATAGTCAACAGGAAAAGTCCTATGGCTAGACCCTAGGCTACTAAAGAGGAAAAACTAAACCTCAACCAAAAATGAGGTCAACAGTCCCCAAATTTCACCAAATTGATTGCCTTAACCCCAAAATTGGCATCCAATTCATGCTGAAAAACTCTTCATGGGGTCTCTATTGATCATTTACAACAATCAATTTGGAATTAGCTCAAGGCTAGCCGAAGCTAGACCCAAGCCTAGCCCAACATAACCAAATTGATTAAAATTCAAAATTCCTTCAAATTGACCTTCAATTGAGTTTAAAACTACTTCCATCCTTCACCAAAGTTGTTCAGTATGATCATCCACACAAAATACAACATTTATTTTTTCCAATTTAAATGGATAGCCAAGACCAAACCCAAGACTTTGTCATTTGCACCCACTTGGACCCATGCACTAAATGTGACCAAACCACCCTAAAGCAACCAAATTAACTACACTTCAGCCATTAGTTGACCTCTAAGACTGAGCCAAATCCCATCTAACCACCTAAACTAAGCCATGGACCAAAGGTCCCCAAAATTAAAGGATCTTATTCCCAAAAATACACATGCTTAAAATATCCTTGCCAAATCAAAACACATTTACATTAAATTGTTGTGATAGATTCCTCTGGATGCCCTGAGCATCTAGCCACCTCCCCCTGGCTGGCTGGCCAGCCTAGTGGCCGAAAAATATCCAAACTGTTAGCCAACCCCTATGGAGCTTCACCCAAATCAAACCTAGAGGCCAGCTCAACCAAATTGAATTGTAGAGCTCCTCTGACCTCCACCTAAGCATCACATTACACCCCGTATTTGGCCATAACAGCCACCATAACCCAATTTTTATAAAAGGCCACCTCCATGGCCGTTGAGCTAAGTGCTGAAAATTTCTTAGAGAGAGCTTCCCAAACTTCTCAAAGAGATTCACTGAGATCCCATCAGTGCAATCCAACCCTCCTCCCCCACTGAATTCCACTGTGGAAGCTTAATTTTGAGCTCAAACCCCTACCAAAAATAAGGACCAAACTCATTACACCTCCACACTCCACCAAACTCAAATTAACTCTACCCACACTTTCACAACTTTGAAAGAAGCAAAAGCCCCATCAAGTTACCCTTTCACAGAGCCTTTACCATAGCTCTAGACCAACACCCAAATCTGGCCGTGATCGAAATCATATCTAGGCCTCACACCATAGCTAGAGGCTCAATCCCTAGCCTCATTAAACCCCAACGAATGTGCAAAGACCCTCTGATTGAAGCTTCACTTCTCAGAGAAAGGTATAAAACTTCTCTCCCTCCTGAGCCTATTTTGATTCTCCATTTGATTAGGCTTAATTTAATTGCATGATTACCATATGGATGTGTTTGTTAGGATTGGTTGAGTCCAGGCTGAGATTTTAGGGTTTTAGTGTGGACGATCACATGATCACTCTATCGGGGATGAGAACGGGGAGCCGTTTGATCAAGCGTGTATCGAATGGACGGCCAAGATGAAGCTAGACAGTGCTCCTTCACACAAACAGCGGGATGCGTGGATGCTGGCGTGGACAGCGGTGTCAAACGGTAGCATGCCGCGTGGAGCTTCGGAGCCGCCGTAAGTTGACAAGGCACTGCGTGGATAAGTGAAAAAAGGGCTTTTTCTATTTATTTAAACTCCATTAACTTCAAAAATCCATAACTTTGTGTATAAAAAACACAAAAATAAAATAAAAATACTCTCTTGCTTAATGAACAGAGGAGAATGATTTGGAAATAATTTTAAGTCCATTTGATGCATACTTTATTTTTATTTAATTAAATATTTGTTTGAATCTTTTGATTCTCCATGCATGTAGACTTATCATCATAGCTTGAATTTTTGGCATATTGTAGCCTCTGTCAAAAAGAGCATTCTCTGATTTTTCCAAAGTCAGAGGAGGTCCCTAGACATAGGATCACATTTTTCAAGTTTATGTGCATTATTTGCTTAAAATAATCATGAAAATTAGCATGTTGGTTTGAAAATTCTAAGAAAATTTTGGAAGGTACATCATGACCAGAGAAGCTTTTGAAAGTAATTTCATGGGTCAAGTCATTTAAAATGCACCTAATTTTTACAAACACTAAATCAATAAAATAATTAATTTTGAAAAATATAAACATAAAAATAAATTGATTTTTAATCTCCACTGTCATTTATAATCCAGAGAACTCACTATAAAAATTTCAAAATATTTTGACTTCATTTGATAACATAAGTTGATTTTTAAAAATAAACATCACTTTTGACATTTAAATGATTTTTAAGAATCTAAATATAACTAAAAAATTTATAAAAACTTCATAAAAATGATATTTCAAAGAAAAATATGAATCTGAGGTCTCTTTGATTAGGGGTATTTTTTAAAAATAAAATGATATTTCAAATAAAAACTTCATTTTTAGCCTATTTTTAAATATTTAAAATAATTAAAATTCATAAAAATCACAAAAGTAATAAGAGTCATAAAAATTTTCTAAATTTTTTCATAATCACTTATGAATAATTAGAATAATTTTCCTGGTTTTCTAAATGAAGATATTGAATTTTAAAGTTGAAAAATAATTTTTAAAGGCTAAAAATGAATTTCCCTAAAATAATTCCAATAAATCAAATAATATTCAACAAAATAAAAAATCTTCTTCTCTGAGTTTTTTGACCTCAGATAGACTTTTTAAAAATATAAAACTTAATTTTTACCATTTAAAATTCTTTATATTTAATAAATACCCCAAAATTTAAAAAAAATCTAAAAATTTAAATCAACTTCCAAAAACCATGAAATTTGGTCCAAAGGCATCTCTAGTCTAAGTCTATCTCCAATAAAAATTTCAAGGGATTAGGAGTTACCTTGGTAAAGTTAGAAATTTTCTTTAAAAAATATTATTTTTGCATGAAAATAATTATATAAATAAATTAATATTTGAAAAATCACATTTCCTCCACTGATTTCTTAATTGACCCATGAATGAAGTAATATAAAAATTTTAAAGTCATTGGAATCGAATTTGACAAATTATGAAGTGTTAGAGCCTTAGGGGCAAATGTGTAATTTTGGAAACTTAGCCTTAATTAACATTTAGGCTTAATTCAATAAGGAAAATGGGTAACCTCTAATCTTAATCAATTTATTTAATGTTTGAAACACAAGGGGTTGATTGGTAGAAACCAACCTCAGTTTCTTAATTGAGAAAGATAAGTTAATAAATTTCTAAATTATTAAAAATTGGAAGTTTATTAAAACAAAATGAACCTAGGGCTTAAGGGTATGTCTTTTGAAGCCAATAATTAATCAATTTAATACCCCTATTTTGATTTTCAAATAAAATTCAAATCATGAATCATGACCACCTAATGCTTAATCTTTTCAAAACTAATTAAGACACTCACCTAGGTCTTAAGAGCTTAGTAGTGACTTAGGCTAAATCAAGTTTCATTTAAATGAGGATTAGAAAAGTAAATATCGATGAAAACTAAAACATCTTTCAAACACTACAAGCCCAATTAGGGTTAAAATTTGGTTAAGTGTTCCAAAAACACTAATTGCCTATTTAAGGGTCTTCACCCACATAATTCTTAAATTGAATCACAAGTGATAATTACCTATTCTTAGGGATAATTAAGACATCAATGATCACTGAACACTAAGAGTATTTACAGGATGAATTATTAAGCAACATAATAAGTTTAAAAGAACTTGGTATTTTCCACCAGGCAGCAAGAGAGTAGCACAGACCTGCTTCTTTCTCTAGGTCTGTTGGACACCTCGGAGATCTACTAAACTTAATATGTTTTTCTTGGCAACATCATCCTTATTTAAACTCCTAAGGACCCACCAAGATATGACATAGGGTTAGAAAAACTACCAAAACCTTACTTTTTGTCTACATACATGCCTTGCAAGTACTAAAATTTTAGGTGGTGAAGCAAGAAGACTCACCATGTATGCTTTTAAATTAATGCATTTACCTTCTTATATTCCTTATTTTAAACTTGCATGTTAAATAATGATGACACTCTGCATGAAAACCAGAACTGCTAGGATAGCCACCAAACCAAAACCAAAACTAAAATCAACCATTATAAAATTCTCCGCCACAATCTCCAAAATATAAGACAATTCAAAATTTAATCACAAACATCACAAAACTACAATTGCAATTAAATTAAGACATTTCTATCGGATGATAGGGAATCCCTCAGAGGAGGTAACCTATGATTGCTAACGAGGCTTTCCACGGTCTAAATGAAAGTATGGAACTCATTAAGTTGAGTTTAGAAAATTCATTTGGACTAAGTGAATCCGATAAAAAATAGTGGGGCTGGAACAAAGGAACCGTAGGATCTTAATCGGTGTTGCTCTAATCAAATTTAATATGCCCCCATAAAATTCAAAGAACTACAACCATAGGGCCACCTGATTTAACATCATAACTTGATACACTAGAAAACTCAAACTCATCATGACGAGGAGCTTGGAGCTAGCATGGTGGGCAGCACGACCACTTCAACAGCAAAACCTGTCTTCCCCATCTAAACCAATCTTCCTTCCTTAAACTTAAACTACAAAGCCATAGGACTTCGAGGATGCTTGCTTATGCAACCTTCTTTAAACCTTTGTATAGCCTTGCTATATAATATAAGCCTTAACTCGTCTTAGGATTTTGAGGTTATCGTTTGTCACGAACTAAATCCTCACATCTTCCAGGCTATTTGTGTGATCGTTTCACCTGAATGTAAGCCCTAACTAATAAATTTGGCAGGATGAAACACTTAAATTTTTCTCCTATAATCTGATGCAAAACATTTGGATAGCATGGGAAGTCACCGGGGTTCACCTCTGGATCCATGACTTCCCCTAGTTCTTCCTCCTTTGGATTCTACAAAAAAATGTTCCAAATTTGAACCAATCTCTTTTCACACCTCTACATCTGATCTCATTGAAATTTCCTACCCTTTAAAACTCCTTGGAGATAATATTTCTTGATTTTTAGTGAGAGTCTTCTTAGGTGACTTTAGTCATTTAAGATGTAATTAACTATAGGGGCTTGCCCTTATAGAAACCCTATGTAATTCTTTATATTAAATAGGGGAACTTGTCGGCAAATATAAATATTTCGCAGACTAAATGGATGTCATATATTCCTTAGTTTATTTGATCTAGCCTCATCCCCAAGTCTTGTGTTTATCCTTCAGCATAAATACAGGGTTTGAGGTGACCGACAGCTCCAAGCTCCTCTTTCATTTAAACTATGAAAAATATGGGATCAGTTTGATTTCATATTTTTTTAAAACTAAATATATATGAAAATGAAAACGTCCTTCCAAAGCGAATGACGAGATTTCCATTCTGGTGACCGACAGCTTCTTACGGGCAACTCCTCCAACAAAAAATAGTGTCGAGAGCTTTCGATAGCTTCTGGCGACTTCACTGGGGAAAAGCTTTTCTCTCCATATAAATCAAGAAAAATATCTTCACACATCGGTAATGTGTTCATGTCCCTCTTGGACCAAATTACCCTTCTTCCGTTGGCATACTTTACCCATTTCTGTCTTGGGAAGGTACAGCCAACTCCTTAGACTTCAGGACTAGTTGTTCAACCACCCTTGAACAGAGAGGTTTAGAAGGCCATTAAAGGACTCTTTAAATTTTTATGTGGGGTCGGACCCCCTAATAGGTGTGTTGGTGGACTAGTTCCACCTGGGCATTTTCTACCACTAAATGGGTGCCGCACTGGGTCCTAAAATACTTCACATTCCCCTTCCAAATTTGATTTGCTATTTTGCAAATTAAACCAAATCGTGTTGTGCTGTGCGCACTTTATATTAATTAAATTTTACACTTTTTAAAACAAAGATGTTACAAATACCCATAAATTAACACTCGCCCGGTCTACAGTTCAACCTCTACTTTCAGTGCTTGCACTAAAAATTATGAGTTTTTTTGTCATATAGCTAACCCTGAGATTTTCTGTTTTAAAGCCTGTTGTCGTGGCTTACCCAACGTTGACCTTTTCCTGCAACCAACGAGCCACGAAGCCCATAACCTTGCTCCTACCATCAAATTCGGAGCTGGATTTGAGGATCTCGAGGTCATGCTTGGGAAAGCCCCGTTTGTAGTAATGAAGATCGCCGCTCCAAAAATATAGGAACCGTCTGCAGAATTTAGCCTGAACTGCCTTCAAGACTTTCCTACCTGCAAGAAGTCTAAAACTACTGTCGTCAGGGTACCCGCCAAACCTGCTAGCTCCGCTACTGCTAAGGGGGAAGAAGTGATGATTATTGAGGATCCAACTGAGGGATTAACTGTCCCACCACCCGTGTTTGAAATCATATCAAGTTCAAGGATTGTACCGCTGACCCAAACTCAAATAAGGAACCGTAACAGAAAAGTTCAGAGGGCCATTAAAGCACAGGCTCCAAAGGAGACACCTGTTGAGGAGGAGCCTAATCAAGTTGAAGAAGTGTTACCAGAAATTTATCCACTCCTGCAAGGAAGTAGATTCCATCCTCTGACAGATATCAAAAGATATGAGAGTATCCAAAGGATCGCTGACGCATTAACGTCACTTCATGGACTTGGTGAGGAGAGAAAGAAGTTCACTCCTATCACTCGAGTTAGTGCAGTTTTCAAAAGGATTGCTACCAAATAAGGTTATTCAGTTAGCGAGTTGCTTAAACGAGTGGGAGATGTAATTTCTCCTTGCATAAAGAAGGAAATTTTGAAGGGCATCAATTCCTCCAGACAGTCCCACAAGACAGCTGGAGTGCCACCTACCCGCATCCCCGTTTGGTTTAATTTAGGAAACAGAGTTGATACCGCAGTGAGTACTACTGATTATACTGCTACCAGGACTGCTGGTCGTCGACCGGTTAAGTCGAGACTGCGTTCGAAGATTTTACCCATCACCCATTATGGAAATATTCCTACAATTCCAAAGGCAAAGACAAGACGATTACATGGCACTGTAACCGGTCTACACCACGAGGAGCATACTTTGCCTTGATGTACTGATGTTTCTACTAAGACACTTCATCCTGAGACATCATCGTCGAAAAAGAAAAAGGTATGAGTACCCAAGGTTGCTGCACCGATACAGTCCAGTGAGCTTGCGGGACAAGGACAAGAGATGAAACCAGAGTCTAAAATATCTGACATTTTCGCAACAATAGGTAGCGAGATGGAGGAACAAATAGAGGATGACGATCAGGGTCCTCCAAATCTTAAAGAAATCAAGGAATCAATAATTGAGGAGAAAGTAGAGAAACTCAGGATCGAGATTTCTGAGTTAGCTCGAGAACACAGAGTTTCTGTCGATAACAACAATGAAAATTTTTTATAAATGATTACTTGGAGGAGGATTTCATGGATGTCCATGGGATCGAAACCAGAGCCACCACATCTGCGCGCGAGGCTCAACCGGGCTCAACCTCACACCAAAGAGAACGCCGTAGATGAGCTACGTAGGGTTATTTCTCCTAAGGGACGAGCAAGTCAGTCTACTAGAGAAAAGAATAGAAGAGATGACTGCAGCTATGACTGCCATGGCCACCATATGACCGCCATGGCCAACTTTCACGGGCAATCACAAGCACCGCAATTAGCTTCTCCAGAGATTAATAAGCTAGAAATCATACACATTATAGATGAAAGAAGAGAGGCTACTTCAGCAAACAAAGATGAGCAATCAAAGAAAGATTCTCCATCAAGTGCCATGCCAGAAAAGGAGTTTAAGAAAATGGTTGAACAAGTGCGGGACGCCTTAGCCCAGTCCAAGGGCGGTGCATCAATTTTGAAGGGTAGACCTTATCTGGAGGAGTTCGATGTCGTGCCTTTACCCAAATGGTTATGTGGCCCTAAACTTCAATATATTCATTGGAACTGGAAATCCCAGACAGTATATAGCGTATTTTTGAGCCAGCTGTCGCAACACGAGAAATAATGAAGCTCTACTCTGCCAGCAATTCGTTAGCAATTTGTCAAGAATTGCTTTCGACTAGTATGATGACTTGCCCAACGGGTCAGTTAAAATATTTTCTGAATTAGAGCCTTTTTTTTGTGAAAAGATTCATTTATCGGGCCACAACACCATGTGTTTATTAAAGAGCTCATGATGGAAAAGTAAAAGCCTAGCAAAACCTTGGTAGACTATATTTTGAGGTGGAGAAACCTTAGCATGAAATGTGAACCTCAGCTACAAGAACATCATGCGATTGAAATTCTACTCAAGAGCATTCATGGGTCAGTAGCTTTCATGCTTAAGGGACTCACCATCAAGTTCTTCGAGAAGCTACTCAGTAAAGCTACCAGTCTTCAAGAAGAAATAAAGCACATGGAGCCACATGAAAAGGCTAAGGTGGAAGAAATAAGGAGTAGTAGCGACCGTCGACAAAGGAAAGCAGCCGATAAAGATATATGCAGAAGAGCATTGTCAGTCTTCATCACAGTACTCTCAGAAACAAAATAGTCAATCCAGCCAGCGCCAACCTCAAGAGGGATCACCTTGAAGAGGGGATAAAAGAATATCCATGTCGGAGTGACAGAAAATTGTGTATTCTTTCAAGGATGAAGCTATACCAAAAATATTCAAGAGTATGATGAAGAAGCCAGAATTCAAACTACCAAATCCAAAGAAGCCCAAAGAGGTGGATAAGAAGAGTGAACCAAATTATTGCCCATACCACCAGTTTTTTGGGCGCACTATAGAAAAATGCTTCTTCTTTTGTCATCAAGTATTGACTCGAGAGAAACCTCCAGGAAGAGAACATAACAATCCTGAACGAATATTTAAAAGAACCTGAAAAAGGTTCCATAAACATGATTTTGGCTGAGCCAATCTGCCAATTGATCTGTATGTCAGAATAGATGGATGGAGTACAACTTGGGATGAACTCATGAGGGTCCTTAATCAAATACCAGACTAATCGAAACAAGCTTAAATGAATAACGAAGAAGGATGGAATGAGTTATGGATCAGATCGTCCAAGAAAATACTGAATAAGATTCAGTCTGCATAAAAACAAGCTTCCATTCAGAGTGCGCAACATACCAAGCCTGAGATGAAGGTTTCATTAGGAGATCCCTCATCGTCAAGTACAAAGAAGAATAATAAAAGCTTCAATACAAAGATTGATAGCACGGGGGGTAGGATAGGGGCTGCCTCTACTAGATAGTTATCTTTATCTCGGATTTGGAGAAGATTTGGAGAAGAAAATCCTCGAACCCTTGACTTTGTATGATTATCTTTTTTGTCTCTCCAGGATCTTTTGAATATAATGATTGTGATTTGGCCTACATTTGAACTATTTCTGGTGATAACGTAACTGATTATGACTGATCTAACTTTGATCTCAATCCTCAAAATGATCCTCAAATCGTACTGGATTCAGATGAACTTGTTGTCAAGTCCAAAGAAGACATCAATAATACCGCTTACGACAGCACCGATAACGATGAGCCAACTCTGGAGCCTCTCGGTACACCGCTTACCATCAACTTGGATCTTTCCAAGAGAGAGGAAAAAACACCTAAAGATTCAACAATGATATCTCAAGAAGAAGAAATCACAGAAGTTAACTTAAGAAGCATAAAAGTGTTACCACCAAGAACAGCTCCAATAAACAAAGAAAAACAAATAATGACTCGAGAAGAGATACCCCAACCTCCACCTGTGGAAGAACCATATGATCAAGATAAAATTGAAGGATCGTACAAAGTAGACTACAACGTGCTAGCTCATCTTAGGACGTTGCCGACCCGATTAAGCATTTGTGACGCTCTGATCCTATCAAAGGAGATGAGAGAGTCTCTGGTTACAGCTTTGCTTGCCCCAGAAATTTTCTTAGCTCAGTTGGCCAGTACATCCTCAGATGAAGTTTGTTCGTTCAAAAAATAGTCAGGGATAACCTTCACAGATGAAGACTTGCTGCTCGGTACCGCCGACCACAACCGTCCACTCTACATCTCCTTCAACATCGGCAGATTTGTGTTGTTCAGAATTGTGTTATCCAGAGTTTTAGTGGATCTTGGAGCATCTATTAACTTGATGAGCCTACGGACATTGACCTATTTGAATATTTAACCTTAAGAGCTTACGGCCAATAAAATGATGTTAAGAGGATTCAACCAAAATGGAGAAAGAGCCCTCATATCAAATACATTACTTATAAAGGTTGGAGAACTCGTGACAACCACTCAATTTCATATAATCGATGTCGAGACCTCTTTTAAAGCTCTATTGGGTCGACCGTGGATTCATGAGCACAACATGGTTCCATCATCTCTACACCAGTGCATCAAATACCCCAAAGATAGTCAAGAAAATTGCATCAAGGGAGACCTACAACCATTTTCATTGCAGGAAGTTGGTATCCATGAAGATGCTGCCTACTACGCCCCTCCAAAGAAGACTGTCTTCTCTTGTGAAGTTATCACTAACAAAGATGAAGATTCAGAAGAATCACAAAGAGGAGTCCATTCAACTCCGCTTCAGTAATCTTCCACCACTCCTTTACAACGAGATGGTGAATGGTCTTTTAGTTCGCGCACCCGAGGTCAAGGCCGGGGACGTGGATGAGGAAGGATCAATTTAATTGTTGAATGGACTAGGCCAACTATCAACATTGGTGATGAAGACAGTTCTGAAGACAAAATAATGATGACAAGATAGAAGAGACCTCAGTACGAGATATCCCTAGAAGATGCAGAGAAAAATGAATATGAAAAAATGTATGATCGGTTAAACCACTATGTGAATGCTATGACCCTTACTCTGATTCTCCCTCAATAGGTCGAGAGTTTAGAGGTCAAGGAAGTCCACAGTGTTGGTTCAAAGCCAATAAAATTTTACCATGCTTGTACCTCTACTTAGCTTGAAAAACATGTAAATTTGGATGATGATTCTAATGAATTAATAAAATTGGCTTTTGGTTAATTCTCGCCTCGTGTTCAAAAGTTAACTCAACAAAGACACTAAAACAAATGCTAAAAGATAAATTTCAAGTTTTTTAAAAACAATGGAATGGTAAAAGTCGAACTCCATACTCGAAAGAGAGTTTCAAATTTGGTACAGTCGGACCTGTCGATGATTCTGAATTTTGCATGGTTGTTACTAATGAATCAAAAGAGGATTGCCTAGATATAGAGGATGACTCTACTTATCAATCAATAGAAGATGATCCGCCATAATTTGAGGAGGAAATTAAATCTACCGTTGATGAATTTAAAGAAATTAACCTCGGGATTGAAGAACAACCCTGGCCTACATTTATTAGTTCTTTACTTAATGATAAAGAATTTGCAAAATTGATCAAACTATTAACATAATTCAAAGATTGCTTCGCATGGAGCTACGATGAAATGTTAGGACTGTCAGCAGAGGTTGTAGTCCATAAACATGGGGTGGACAAGAATATAACCCCAGTAAAACAAGCTCCCAGGAGAATGCGCTTCGAAATAGAACAAAAAGTCATCACCGAGGTGAAGAAATTGATAAATGCCAACTTTGTTGAAAAAGAGCAGTACCCCATATGGTTGGCTAATATTGTACTTGTTACAAAAAAAAATGGACAGATCCATGTTTGTGTCGACTTCAGAGATTTGAACAAGGCATGTCCAAAAGACGAGTTTCCGCTACCTATACCAGAGATGATGGTGGATATTGCTTCAACACATGAAATTTTCTCCTTCATGGACGGATCGTCGAGATACAACCAAATCAAAATGGCTTCTGAGGATGCGGCACATACAGCCTTCAAAACACCGATTGGAATTTTCTGCTACACAATGCTGTCGTTCGGCCTAAAGAACGCTGGAGAACCATATCGGCATGCAAAGACGAAGATCTTTGACGACCTCATTCACAACCAAGTAGAATTTTATGTGGATGATTTAGTCATTAAAAATAAATGAAAAATAGATCATTTTTACGATTTGAGGATCGTTTTTGAATGGTTACAAAAAAATGACCTTAAAATGAATCCCTTAAAGTGCGCCTTTGGTGTTACTTCCGGGAAAATTCTAGGATTCGTTTTCCGTCAACGGGGAATCAAAGTCAACCAGGATAAGATTAAAGCTATCTTGGAAATGCCTCCTCCTAAAACCTTGAAATAACTATGTTCCTTCTAGGGGAAGGAAGTTGGCGAAGTTGGCGTATCTGAGACGCTTTATTTCTAATCTCTCAAGTAGGTGTCAGCCTTTCTCGACATTAATTAAGAAGAACGCCAAATTTATTTGGGAAGAAAAATTTCAGCGGGCCTTTGAGGACGGTAAACAATATTTAATGACACCTCTTGTCTTGGCAGCCCCCATTTTTGGCAGACCTGGGAAATAGTTAATAGTTTATACTGCGACTTTAGATGACTCTCTCGTAGCCCTCTTAGCCCAAGTCAATGATAAGGGTAAAGAAACTGCACTCTACTACTTGAGTTGTCGCCTAATACCGATGGAGAAAAGGTATCCAACTATCGAGAAACATTGTCTGGTCTATTGATAAGCATTGTCTGGCGTTAACTTTTGCCGCCCAAAAGCTTAGACATTACATTCTTTCTCATAAGATTACCTTGATCTCAAAAGTTAATCCATTGTAATATTTGATGACCCGACCAACACTCTCCGGACGTTTAGCGAGATGGTCAATGATCTTATTGCAATTTGA
>NW_018234476.1:30305-36234 GCF_001263595.1 Phalaenopsis equestris
GGGACAGATACTAGCACTAGCAGACTTTCTCGCTGCACACCCACTGCCAGCTGGGCCCTCTCTCAACGACGAGTTTCCAGACGAGCAAGCATTACAAATGGAATCATCCAGTGCACAACGCTGAGAGATGTACTTCAATGGCGCTTCATCAGCCAGAAAAGATAAAGGATCAGGCACAGTTATACCAGACAAAGCAGGGATTGGTTTGATCTTTATCACGCCAGATAAGGGTATGATGAGGTTCTCACACCACCTGACCGAGTCGTGCACCAACAATGAAGCAGAATATAAAGCTTTAATCATCAGGTTGGAAATGACAATCTCAATAGATATAACAAACATTGTCATTTATGGTGACTCCCAACTCGTCATCCAGCAAGTCGCCAAACAATACATAATTTTGAAATCAAGATTAGTAGAATACTATCAGTACACGATGAAGCTCTTGGAGTAGATTCATGATGTAACTTTCTACCAGATTCCTAGGGGAGATAATGCCCATGCTGACGCTTTATCAAAACTCTCTAAGGAAATGGCGTGTCCCCCCAAAGGATTCCATTGAAGTCACAGTGCAAGGATGTCGACTCTTGTCTCGGATCGACTTCAAAACTCTACACAAGTTTGGACAAGAAGAAACAATAAATATAGTTGCAGACATCAATGAAGATTGGCGCAAGCCATTAATAAAATATTTACATACTGGAAAGCTTTCAGAAGACAAGTCTGAGGCGCACCATATCACTAGAAGGGCTATGTCTTACGCCTTGATGGGAAATGTTCTTTACAGAAGATCACTCTACCAGATGTGGCTACGGCGTTTGAGCAGAGCAGAAGCACAGAATATTGTCAAAGAGGTACATGTCAAATTGTGTGGTGCTCACCAGTCAAGGCCGAAAATGAAGATGAAGATCAAAAGACTCGGGTATTATTGGCCAGCAATGATATCCGATTTCATGGATACAACCAGAAGATGTCACCAATGCCATGTGCATGGGGTGGTCTTACACCAGCCTCCGAATGTGCTACACCCAACTGTTGACTCGTGGCCATTCGAGTGTTGGGGAACAAACATAATAGGTCTGATAGACCCTCCATCTTCCAAAGGACATAGTTTTATACTTGCCACTACAGATTACTTCTCCAAATGGGCAGAGGCAGTGCCGTTACGTGAGGTTACGACACAACAAGTACTTCAATTTTTCAAAATCCAAGTCGTCTACCATTTTTGAGTACTGCAAAGAATAATTTCCGACAATGGGACAACTTTCAAAATTACAAAGATCAACTATTTTGTCAAAAACATGGGATAAATTGGAGATACACTACGATTTACTATCCCAGAGCAAATGGTCTGGCTGAGGCTTTCAACAAAATACTGGTACAAATTTTGAAGAAAACACTGGATGAAAACAAAAGGGATTGGCACAACAAACTATTTGAAGCCTTGTGGGCCTACCAAACGACTTTCTGGACTCCCACTCAGTGTACACCTTATATGCTCGTGTATGGGTCTGAGGTCATGCTACCGCTAGAAATCCATACACCATCTTTCAGAGTCGTCGTTGCCAACCAACTCACAATGGAAGAAAGCGCAAAACTTAGACTTGAAAAACTAGAGAGTCTCGAGGGAAAATGACTAGAAGCACAACAACATTAGGAGCTTTACCAGGCAAGGAGCTTTACCAGGACATCTAGAACTTTACCATGCAAAGATGGTACAAGCTCATGATAAATTGGTCTGCCCAAGGACATTTAAAGTTGATGACTTTGTACTTGCGCTCAAAAGGCCTATTCTTGCACGCCGCAAAATAGGTGGAAAATTTTAACCATAGGTATTCTTTCTGGAGCAGTATGGGCTAATGAACCATGGGGTTCATATTGGAATTGGGATCCTAAGGAAACTTGGGAACTTGGGAGGGACCATTTGTAGTTGAAAAGGTCTATACAAGAGGAGCTTACCAGTTAGTGGACTTCCAGGGAAAAACACCCATGTTACTAATAAACGGACGATATCTGAAAACTTATTACATAGCCTGACACTGCTTGCCTCTACTTGCTTTGAAACTTTGAAACTTTGATTGTTTTAGGGTTATCTATGTGGCCAAATATCTATCATTGAGTCCAAATTTTGTAATTAACCTCAATATAATGAAAATTTTGAGAGAAATTTTAAACTTCAAATTTTCTTCTTTCCACTTTTGAGTATAACAGTCCACTAAATTAAACAAAACTCATACATAAACTAAACAATTCATTTCACAAAAGCAAACTAAGTTTACTTGAATAAATACTTTATTTTGTTGTTCATGACAAGTTTTGACCCACTATCATTTTTCCTGTCGTCTGCAGAAAAATGTCGGGACAGAGGCTGATCTTTGCTTTCCAGGATGGTTGGAGCTTCACACTAAATGAGGAGATGGCGCCGTAGGGCGGTACCATTGACTTCAACATGGATTTTAACAAAGTTGACATGGACTACAAAAGATCCTGTCATGGACGTAGTCAGCTGCAAAGAGAAAGAGGGATTGCCTTCACTACTGATAGTGACCACTAAAGATAATGTATCACGCAAAGGCAAGAATGTGATAATAGAGCAAGATCCGATGGAAGGGCCCAACCAGCCCAGCCGTCTGCCCTCCACGGTAGCTACAACGGCTGGAGGCTTAATAGCCACCAATAACAAACGACTGCCAAGTACTTTGCTTTTCAGGACGCAACGCAGGAACACCAGCCATAAGAAGAAGAGAGCTTTTCTACAATAAGAACACAGACGTCAGAGAGAGATAAACCACTGTTCACCCCTATTCCTAAGGGTCGTATTTAAGATCCAGACCTGAAAGAAACTTCTGCTAGGCTACCCACCACGGATGAAGAACCAGGGTTTGTGACAGAGTCAGATACACTTTCAGTTTCACAAGTTTTGTGCAAGGGTTGCCTGACATGCAACATTGAAATACCGGCTGAGACATCAGCCACGAGTGCGTTCGTAGAAAGCCGAGATTGTAAAGTTCTACATTATGTTCTACATTTACAACGTTTTAGTACATTGGAAGAGTATACTTAAAGCACTAATGGGTCTCAGACTTCAGACTTTATGATGGATCATATGTCCTATTGGGGACGGATCAGTATGTACCGTGGAGCAGGCAGAGTCTCATGCACCAGATCAACTAGCGCCAGTTTGGGTTCCGGCCAATGCTTGAAAGAAGGAACGCCCGTGACAGGTGCCAACCCCTGATATGATAGAATACTATAAGATAAGTAAAGTAAATAAAAGAGAATTTGAGTTTTATGAAGAAGTTCAAGGAAAGTTCATCAATATACAGGAAGGCCTGGAGCTGTATACCAGGGTTTTCTTCAAAAATGATGAAAAAAATGATGAAAGAAGCTTTCTGGATTGTATCTTTTATTTAAGAGATAGAGGCTGAGCGAGCCTTCTCATGGAAAAAATATATTCCGAGCAAAAGAAATGGATGAAAGGAAAAAGAAGAATCACCATCTAGTGCGGCTGTTGTTACAACTTCACAAATGACAGACAGGGGAATCCTCCTAGGATCCTCAGATATGATCAAGTAGATCCGCTACCGCCAATGATAAAGTGGATGATCAAAAGAATGGTCAAATGGAATATTCTACCTACTACCTGCATTCCCAATAGTTGCATTATCAATATCTATAAGAGGGAGATTGCATTCCCCCACACATTGATCATCATTATTTTGTGAGGCCCTTCTGCACGGTCTCATTTTTTAGCAAAAGAAATATTTTATTTGGGAAAGAAATCGATATCGTCGGCCCTGTGGAGATTCCTCTACTAGTCGGTTCAGTGATCATTCTTAAAGGCAATGATGCAAATGTCGCTAAACATTGCATTCTAGGGGTACGATACCGTAGGGTGTTTGTGACTTTCCGAAGGATGGATGACATCAAAATGCCATATGGATTCCAACTGGACCCGGAACTGGAAGGGCTACTGTCGTACGAGCCATGAGAGGGTTGTTCCTCTAAGTACATGCGAATGGAACTCTAATCCTGGAGCATGACTTAGAAGGTCTGCTTGATCAGGAGCTCGTCATACCTAGTATAAATTTTTTAGCAACATGATCTTTATCTGATATATTCAGCTTACAATGTATTCATAGCATTAGATGTTTTGAATGTATTTCGACATGGACTATATATTATACCTTTTGAGACCTTAGCCTATGTTCGATCTGTGACATATTTTTATTGAAGTACATTAATGAAAATTTTCCTCATGAATGTGCCATTTTGTCAGTTACCTTTTTGTGCGATGGATGAAAGCCATGAACCACACGTTGGTTCAGAATTTCAATGAACAAAGAAGGAAACAACAAATCTTTGACAACAAATAAAATTTAAATAAAAATAATCACCGATAAATAAACAACAAAATAAAATTCTTTGTTTAAAGAAAAGTCAACCAATTAAAATTAAAACTTTAAAGACATAATTTGAAGAATTAAATGTGATAAAAATCTGTTGAGTGGATTCTCTCATTTTTAGAGTTTCTTACTCTTTGTGCTCAAAGAGCAACCATCTTTATCAACATTAACTCTCTTCGCATCCCCGCAAAATTTTGCATTTTGCACTAAACCCCACAAAGCTCTACAAATCTTCTTTAACAAAATCAAAATTTCCACATGACACACTTCTGCAAATTCTACACCACAAGCTCTTTGTAAAATTTCAATTCTCATTTTTTAATCAATACCTAAATTTTGATTCTCATCTTTCGAGGTTGATACCTAAATTTTGACTCTTTTCTCAGAATTAATACCTAAATTTCAATTCTCCTTTTGAATCATTACCTAAATTCTGATTCTCATCTTTCGAGGTCGAAACCAAAATTTTGACTCTCTTCTCAGAATTGATGCCTAAATTTTGAATCTCATTTTTTGAATCAGTACCAAAATTCTGATTCTCATCTTTCGAGGTCAATACCTAATTTTTGACTCTCTTCTCGGAATTGATACTTAAATTTTAACTCTCACATTTTTGAATAAGTACCTAAATTCTGAGTCTCATCTTTCAATGTCGTTTCCTAAATTTCAATTCTCTCCCTTAGATTGATGCCTAAATTTCAAATCTCTTTTTTAAATCAGTGCTTAAATTCCGATTCTCATCTTTCAAGGTTGATACCTAAATTTTGACTCTCTTCTCGGAATTGATAGCTAAATTTCTACTCTAACATTTTTGAATCAATACCTAAATTCTGATTCTCAACTTTTGAGGTCGATACCTAAATTTTGACTCTCTCCCTGAGATTGATACCTAAATTTCAAATCTCATTTTTGAATCAGTACCTAAATTCCGATTCTCATCTTTTGAGGTTGATACCTAAATTTTAACTCTCTCCCTGAGAACCTAAATTTTGACTCTCTCCCTGAGATTGATACCTAAATTTCAATTCTTATTTTTGAATCAGTACCTAAATTGTGGTTCTCATCGTTTGAGGTCGATACCTAAATTTTGACTCTCTCCCTAAGATTGATACCTAAAATTCAATCCTCTCATTTTTGAATCAGTACCTAAATCCTGATTCTCATCTTTTGAGGTCGGCACCTAAATTTGCACCTAAATTTTCTTTTTGGAATTGATACTTAAATTTTAATTCCCACCTCAGGGACAGCACTTGCGTGTTAATTTTCATCCTCTAGAAATCTCTAAAATTTCATAACTCAAAATCCACTCTCCAATCCCCAGCGAGAGTCCCTACTTCTTGACTTGATCAAACATGCACCTGTCAGTATCCCCGGAGAAAAAAAAAAACACACGCACACACACAACTCTACACATACTTTTGGGTCCGTTGACTTAGGAGTTTGTATTGGTTTTTGTTGACCTCGTCGGTCAGCGCCAATACGTGCGGTGTGCTTGCCCAGCACACCACACCTATTGGGGTCCA
>NW_018234476.1:36423-71449 GCF_001263595.1 Phalaenopsis equestris
TCACTATGGGGGAAACTCAAGATGAGTCACCCTTAGGGCTATTGGACCTTAGGGTTGATCCTGTGTGTTGGTCTAGGGCTAAGGCACTTACTTGCAACCACTTGTACTCACAATCACTCATTACCCTAAACCCAAGACTTCTAGGCTTTGGTCCCTTGATAGTTTTGGGAGAGTCCTGTAGGTGATTTCTTAAACCCATTAGCCCTAGGCTAGGGTTTGGCTAAGACCACTACATAGAGGACCCAAAAAGGAGTTTCTATTGGTCCATGTCTTATTAATGGTGGATTGATACTCTAACTCTACTAAGATACCCAACCTAGCCTTTTGCCCTCAAATTCCCCGAACTACCCAGATACCCGTGGGACCCCAAATTTGGCCAAAATTTTCAAGTCTAGAAAAAATACCCAAACTTGTTCAAAAATCATTTCAAACACCTTCAAAACACCCAAATTACTCAAACATCCCAAATTGACCAAATTACCAAAATACCCCTATTGGGCCCAAAATTCCAAAAAATCCCAAAATTTTTCAAAACCTCCCAAAAATTCCTAATTTCATTTTCCTCAACTATCACATGACCAAATTTGGCCAATTTGACCATCTTTGATCAAAACCCCCAAATTTGCCTTTAAAGGCCCAAATTTCCCCAAATTACCCAAAATGTCTAGCCAATTTGAGGTCAATTTACCCAATTTTAAATCCTAAACTCAGATTCACTTTTGTTATGGCCAAACTAGACAAAATCCAAGCTTAATTGTCCCATTATTTGAGCCCAATGTTGGTATAGTTCGAACTTCTAATTTTGGTCACATGACCTAATCTCACCAAATTGAACCCATAGCCTAGTCAATTGGCCCCAATTATTGTTGCAAAATCTTTATAACATTCCTATACATAAAAATACACCATAAATTGGCATTAGTGAAGCCTCAAATCCATTTGATTTTAGCTTAAATCCAAAATTCCCAAATTTAGCCCCAAATTCGCTAAGTCCCCAAATTTCACCCAATTGATTGCCTTAACCCCAAAATTGGCATCCAATTCATGTTGAAAAACACTTCATGGGGTACCTATTGAACATTTACAATAAGCAATTTGGAATTAGCCCAAGGCTAGCCCAAGCTAGACCCAAGCCTAGCCCAACATAACCAAATTTATTAAAATTCAAAATTCCCTCAAAATTCAAAATTCCCTCAAATTAAAATTCCCTCAAATTGACCCTTCAATTGAGCTTAAAACCACTTCCATCCCTCACCAAAACTGTTCATTATGATCATCCACACCAACTGCAACATTTATTTGTGCCAATTGAAATGGCTAACCTAGACCAAACCCAAGACTTGGTCATTTGCACCCACTTGGACCCATCCACTAAATGTGACCTAACAACCCTAAAGCAACCAAATTAACTCCACCTCAGCCATTAGTTGACCCCTAAGACTGAGCCAAAAACCCATCTAACTAAAGGTCCCCAAAATTATGGGATCTTATTCTTAAAAACACACATGCTTAAGATATCCTTGCCAAATCAAAACACATTTGCATTAAATTGTTGTGATAGACTCCTCCGGATGCCCTGAGCACCTAGTCACCTCCCCCTGGCCGGCCGGCCAGCCTAGTGGCCACAAAATGGCCAAACCCTTGGAGCCACCCCTATGGAGCTTCACCCAACTCAAACCTCCAGCTCAGCCAAATTGAATTTTAAAGATCCTCTGCCCTCCACCTAAGCACCACATTACACTTCCTAATTGGCCATGACAACCACCATAACCCCATTTTTATAAAAGGCCACCTCCATGGCCGTTGAGCTAAGTGCTGAAAATTTCTTAGAGATACCTCCCCAAATTGACCACAGAGCTTCCCTAAGATCTCCTCAGTGCATTCCAACTATTTTCCATCACCAATTTCCACTGTCGGAGGAAGCTTAATTTTTGTGGAAGCTTAATTTTTAGCTTAAACCTCTGCCCAAAACCAGGACAGAACTCATTACACCTTTACACTCCACCAAACTTAAATTAACTCTACCCAAACCTTCACAACATTGGATAAAGAAAATGCCTCATCAAATTACCCTCTCACAGAGCCTCTACCATAGCTCTAGACCAACACCCAAATCTGACCGTGATTGAAATCATATCTAGGCTTCACACCACATCAAGAGGCTCAATCCCTAGCCTCCTTAGATCCCAACGAACATGCCAAGACCCTCTGATTAAAGCTTCTCTTCTCAGAGCAAAGGTATAAAACTTCTCTCCCTCACAAGCCTTTTTTTTATTCTCCATTTGATTAGGCTTAATTTCATTGCATGATTGCTGTATGGATGTGTTCGTCTCACTTAGACGAGTCGATAGGATCAAACTCGAAGTGATTTGGTTGAGTTTAGGCTGAGATCTTAGGATTTTAGTGTGGATGGTCATGGGATCACTCTATCGAACATGATCACGAGGAGCCATTTGATCAAGCGTTTATTGAATGGAAGACCAAGATGAAGCTGGACAACGATTCCTTACACAAATTGCGGGACACGTGGCTGCTGGCATGGACGACAGCGTCAAATGGGAGAGTGTCGCGTTGAGCTTCGGAGTCACCGTAGGTTGAGAAGGCACCGCGTGGATAAGTAGAAAAATAGGGCCTTTTCTATTTATTTAAACTCCTTAAACTTCAAAAATCCATAACTTTGTGTAGAAAAATCATAAAAATAAAATAAAGATACCCTCCTGCTCAGTGAACAGAGGAGAATAATGTGGAAATTATTTTAAGTCCATGATGCATATTTTATTTTTAATTAATTAAATAATGATTTGATTTTTTTATTCTCCATGCATGTAAACTTATCATCATAGCTTGAATTTTTGGCATATTGTAGCCTTTGTCAAGAAGAACATTCTCTAATTTTTCCAATATCAGAGGAGGTCCCTAGACAGAGGATCACATTTTTCAAGTTTATGTACATTATTTGCCTAAAATAATCATGGAAATTAGCATGTTGGTTAGACAATTTCAAGAAAATTTTGGAAGGTTCACCATGACCAGAGGAGCTTTTGAAAATAATTTCATGCTTTTGAAAATAATTTCAATTTGAAAAATCTTTCATGAGCCAAGTCATTCAAAATGCACCTAATCTTCACAAATCCTAAAACACAAACATAATTAATTTTGGAAAATATAAATGTCAAAATGACTTGATTTTTGATCTCCGATTTTTAATCTCCACTATTATTTATGATCCAAAGAACTCACAATAAAAATTTCAAATTATTTTGAGTTCATTTGATAACTTAAGTTTATTTTTGAAGATAAACATCACTTTTGGCATTTAAATAATTTTTAAAAATAAAAATACAACTCAAAAATTTATAAAAACTTATTTTTTGAGTTCTCCGTGATAAGGGGTATTTTCTAAAAATAAAATAGAGTTTAAAATAAAAACTTGATTTTTAGCCTATTTTTTTAATATTTAAATAATTAAAAATCACAAAAATAATAAAATTCATGGAAATATTCTAAATTGCTTCCTAAGCACTTAAGAATAATTAGAATCATAATCACTTAAAAATAATTAGAATATTTTTCCTAATTTTCTAAATAAAGATATTGAATTTTAAAGTTTAAAAATAATTTTTAAAGGCTAAAAATGAGTTTTCACTAAAATAATTCCAATAAATCAAATAAAATTAAAAAGAATATAAAATCTTCTTCTATTAGTTTTCTGACCTCAGGGAGACTTTATAAAATTGTAACACTTAATTTTTCCCTTTTGAAATATTCTTATTTAATAAATACCCCAGAAATTAAAATTATTTTAAAAATTCAAATAAAATTCAAAAAATCATGAAATTTAGCTAAAGGCTTCTCTAGTCTATTTCTACCTCTAGTAAAAATTTCAAGGGATAAGGAGTAACCTTGGTTAAGTTACGAATTTTCTTTGCAAAATTCTATTTTTGCATGAAAATAATTATATAACTAAATTAAATTTTGAAAAGTCACATTTCCTCCTCTGACGTCTTAATTGACCCATGAATGAGGTAGGATAAGAAATTCAAAGTCATTTGAATTGAATTTGATAAATTATGAAATGTTAAAGCCATGTTAGAGCCTTAATTATGAAATGTTAAAGCCTTAGGGGCAAATGTGTAATTTTTGAAACTTAGCCATAATTAACATTTAGGATTAATTCAATAAGGAAAATGGGTAACCTCTGATCTTAATCAATTTAATTGATGTTTGAAATACAAGGGGTTAATTGGTAATTGGTAGAAATTGGTAGAAACCAACCTCACTTTCTTAATTGAAAAAGATAAGTTAATAAATTTCTAAATTATTAAAATTAGAAGTTTATTAAAATAAAATGAACCAGGGCTTAGTGGTATGACTTTTGAAGCCAATAATTAATCAATTTCATACCCCTATTTTGATTTTCAAATAAAATTCAAATTATGAATCATGACCACCTAAAACTTAATCTTTTCAAACTTAATCTTTTCAAATCTTTTCAAAACTAATTAAGACATTCACCAAGGTATTAAAGGCTTAGTAGTGACTTAGGCTAAATCAAGTTTCATTTAAATGAGGATTACAAAAGTAAATATCATTGAAAATTAAAACATCTTTCAAACACTACAAAACATCTTTCGGTTAAAATTTGGCTAAGTGTTCCAATAACACTAACTTGCCTCTTTAAGAAGTGTTCCAACAACACTTGCCTCTTTAACGGTCTTCACCCACATAATTCTTAAATTGAATCACAAGTGATAATTACCCTATTCTTAAGGTAATTAAGACATCAATGCTCACTGAGCACTAAGGGTATTTACAGGATGAATTATTATGCAACATAATAAGTTTAATGGAACTCTGGATTTTCCACCAGGTAGCAAGAGAGTAGCACAGACTTGCTTCTGTCTCTAGATCTGTTGGATACCTCAGAGATCTACTAAACTTAATATGTTTTGCTTGGCAACATCATCCTTAATTAAACTCCTAAGGACCCACCAAGATATGACACAGGGTTATGAAAACTACCAAAACCTTACTTTTTGTCTCTATATAAACTGCATTAACATGCATTTTGAGTTTCAGGTGGTGGAACGAGAAGAATCGCCAGGTATGCTTTTATAGTTTTCAGCGTTGTCTTTCTTGTACTTTAATACTGTGCTTTTATACTTGCGAAATTGCATGTCACCTTGCATGAAAACTAAATCTATCAGGATAGCCACAAAACCAAAACCAAAACTAAAATCAACCTAGAAAAAATTCACCACCACAACATCCAAAATATAAAACAACTCAAAATTTAATCACAAACATCACACAAAACTACAAATGCAACCCCAAATTAAGATGTCTCTATCGGATGATCTGGAATTCCTCGGAGGAGGTAACCTGCAGTTGCTAACGAGGCTTCCCACAGTCTAAAAAAAATTATGGAACTCATTAAGTTGAGTTTCGTAAGTTAATTTTAAGTAAGTGACCCAATATAAAATAATGTTGCCAGAACGAGGGAACCGTAGGATCCTAATCAGTGTCGCTCTAATCAACTTTAATATGCCCCCATAAAATTTAAAGAACTTCAACCATAGAGCCACCTATTTAACATCATAACTTGACACACTAGAAAACTCAAACTCATCGCGACGAGGAGCTTGGAGCTAGCATGGTTGGCAGCACGACCATCTTAAACAGCAAAAGCTGTCTTCCCCAACTAAACCAATCTTCCTTCCTTAGACTTAAACAACAAAGCCATAGGACTTCGAGGTTGCTTGCTTATGCAACGTAAATCCTCGCCTTATCTTTAGACCTTTGTATAGCCCTGCTATACAATATAAGCCCTAACTCGTCATAGGATTCTGAGGTTGTCGTTTGTCACGACCTAGATCCTCACATCTTCCAGGCTATTTGTGTGATCGTTTCACACGAATGTAAGCCCTAACTAATAAAATTGGCAGGATGAAATACTTAAATTTTTCTCCTCAAAACTGGAACCAAACATTACGATAGCTTGGGAAGTCGCCGGGGTTCTCCTATGGATCCATGACATCCCCTAGTTCTTCCTCCTTTGGATTCTACAACAAATTGATTCAAATTTGAACCAATCTCCTTTCACACCTCTACATCTGATCTCATTGAAAAGTCCTACCCTTTAAAACTCCTTGAAGATAATATTTGTTGATTTTTATTGAGACTCTTCTTAGGTGACTTTGGTCATTTAAGATGTAATTAACTACAGGGGCTTGCCCTTATAAGAAGCATGTCCGAACCCAGCTTAATATAAACCCTATTTAATTCTTTATATTAAATGAGGGAACTTGTCGGCAAATATAAAGGTTTCACAGAACAAATGTATGTCATATATTCCTTAGTTTATTTGATCGAACCTCATCCTCCAATCTTGAGTTTATCCTTCGGAATAGATATAATGTTTAAGGTACAACGCTCTTTCATTTAAACTATGAAAAATAAGGGGTCAGTTTGATTTCATATTATTTTAAAACTAAATAGATATGTAAATTAAAATGTCCTTCTGAAGCGGGCGATGGGATTTCGACTTCGGTAAACGACAGTTTTACGGGCAGCTCCTCCAAATAAAAATAGTGCGGACATCACCTAAAGCATAATCAAGTTTGACCGACTAATCCATTTTAGTTGGATTCACGAACTTTTGCAATATTATTTTAATCTCACGATTATATAATTCAGCCAAACCACTTGTCTGAAAATGATAAGCAGTAGCAATTTGATGGTTGAATGATATTTCCTTAATTATTTTTCAATTATTTCATTTCTTAAATGACTTCCCCAGTCATTTTTGATCACTCTCGATATCCTAAATCTACAAAATATGTTCTTTATTAAGAATATCACTCTCGGTATCCTAAATCTACAAAATATGTTCTTTATTAAGAACTTTGCAACACTTCGAGCATTACATTAAGGTAAAGAAACAACTTCTATCCATTTGGATACATAGTCTACTGCTATCAATATACATAAATTTTCGAAAGATGGTATAAATGGTCCCATCAAATCTAATCCCAAAACATCAAATATCTCAACTTCCAACAAAAAATTGAGGGTCATTTCAATTCTCTTAGAAATAATGGCTACTCTTTAATATTGATTACAAGTTTTGATATAAGCATTAACATCTTTAAAGATAATAGACCATTAAATCTAGTTTGCAAAATTTTGTACGTTGTTTTATCAACCCCAATATTTCCACCAAAATCAGAATTATGACATTTTTGGATAATTTGATAAGTTTCATCTAAAGGCACACATCTTAAAATAAATAAATCTTTTCCTGTTTATATAAAAATGGTTCATTAAAAAAATAGGTCTTAGCTTCAGACAAAAATTTCCTCTGCAGTAGTTATGGCATTCCATAAGGTATAATATCAGTAACAATAAAGTTGACAATGGCTTCTTGTCATGGAACATGCCAGTAAAACAATTCTTAATGTTAGCTCCATTTCTATCTACTATATAAATGTCAAATTCTTACAAAAGAAGAATCCAACGTAAATATCTTGGTTTTGCATTCTTATTTTTCATTAAATATTTAATAGAAAATTGATCAGTATGCACAACACATTTAGTTCCAATTAAGTATGATCTTAATTTATCCAGAGCATATACTATTGCTAATAACTCTTTCTCAGTTGTGGTATTATTAATTTTAATTTCATTAAGAGTTCTACTAGCATAGTAGATTACTTTTAAATTCTTATCATGCTTTTTTTCCTAAAGTAGCTCAAATAGCATAATCACTTGCATCACACATTAATTCAAAGGGATTTTCCCAATCTCATGAGACAGTAATTGGTGCAATGACTAATTTTTCTTTTAATAGCTCAAAAACATTTAGACACTCCTTATCAAAATTAAAAATCACATCTTTTTCAAGCAAATAACATAGAGGCTTAGAAATTTTTGAAAATTCTTTAATATATCACTTGTAGAATTCAACATGTCCTAGGAAACTCCTAATTTCCCTCACATTTTTTTGGTAAGGTAAATTAGTTATCACTTGAATCTTCATAAGGTCTACATCAATACCATTTTTTGATATCTGATGTCCTAAAAAAACTCCTCCTACTACCATAAATTGACATTTTCCACAATTAAAGACTAAGTTTCTCTCTTCACAATGCTTAAGAACTCTCGATAAGTTTTCTAAACATGATTCAAATTAAGTTTCAAACACTAAAAATCATTCATAGAAACATCAATTCATTTTTTAATTAAATCACATAAAATAGCCATTATACATCTTTGAAATGTAACAGGGTGATACAGCAAAATAATATACTATTTTAAGTACCTATTTTATGCTTATTTCTGGTGATATTGCACTTTAAAGAAGGGTTTTTTTTATTGTAGGTATATCATTTTTAGGCATTTGGAGCAAAAATGACAAAGAAGGAAAAAATTTGGAGGAAAAAGAGCCAATTTTGGGTTATGGCACATGATGCGCCAGAGATGACCTTTTCAAATTAAGACAGTTTGAAATGAATTTTGCAAAAATTTTCAAAAGGAAACTTATTCTCCTCACCCTTTTGGAGTGATTCAATGCAGCTAGACACTTTGGAAGGCACTTTTATGAAGGGATATGAATCTTAGATCAAATGACACAACTTTTTCATTCAAAAGAGTTAACTTTCAGAGGGAATTTTTAATTCTTTTCTAAAGGAGGCAGCCCAAAATAAAAGAAGAAGACCTGAAGAGTTGAAAGGCCTGAAGAACTTCTATGGGGACCAAAAAAGAGCTTTTGGAGGGTAGCATGAGAGTTAGAGAGAGAAAGAAGAGTATATTTTCTTTTAGGTTTGTAAGAGGAGAGGGAAGGTGAGAGATTTCTTCTTCACTACATTTCTAAGAGAAAATTGGGAGTGATTGGAGTGATTGTAAAACTTAGAGAGAACTTCTAGGGATTTGCTTCGGAATGATTGTGAGATAAATTGTATTTTTATTTCTTTTATTTTGTAAACTCATTTTTATGTATGAAATTTGTGTTTTATCGTATCCTTCTCATGAATACTGTGTACTCTTCTATATCCTTCTCCCTACTTTGAAGATATGGTTTTGTGAAAAATAGATTTTGTTTTCTATTGTTTTAAATGATAATAATTTATGATGATTTGAACTCTGATATTCATTTACTTTTTGATCGGCCCTTTTTGTTGTTAAAAATTATTGAGAGATGAATGTTCTTAAATGAGATATGATTTCTACAACATAGGAAGAATCACATTTGATTTCATGGGAGAGTGTGTCATGTGTCATTCATGGGAGAGTGTGTCATCCATGGGATTGGGTGCAAATAAATAAGGAAATATACTTTTATTGGATGAAAAATTTGAGATTTCAATGTGAAAGATTAAAACCCCAAATTTGGTTCAGTTCATTGGAAACTAATGCAAGATTGTTAGCCCTCAAGGGAAGGATTAGTGGGAGCTCTTAGTGGGAGCTCTGAAGTGGCAGCCGGTATCCTCCCAGCCTAACCATGAAATTAGGAACTCTTGACCTCACTTTTGGTTGAGGTTTAGTTATTCCTCTTTAGTAACATAGGGTCTAGCCATAGGATTTTTATGTTGACTATTCCTAGAAAATTAGAAAAGGAACCCTCACCATTAGAAACTCTAAACTCCACCTTGCTCAACTTAAAGTTACACATATTTGTTCTAACCTCTAGCACTTAGTAGGTGGGGTCAGTATGAGGGGGCTCATATAGGACTATTTGACCTTAGGGTTAGCCCTGGGTGTTGGTCTAGAGCTTTTTCACTCACTAAACTCACTATCACCCACAATTACTCACAATCCTAAAACACAAATTGTTGGCTTTGATCCCTTGATCTTTTGGGAGACTCATGTAGATGGTCCCCTAAACCCATCAGCCCTAAGCTGGGGTTTGGCTAAGACCAGTACATAGAAGACCCAAATGGGGATTTCATTGGTCCATAGATCATGTAGGGTTGTTGGTACCAAATTCTACCAAAATATCCAACTTGGCCTATTACCCACAAATCAACCCAAATCACCTAAATGCCCTTGAAACCTTAAATTTGGACAAAATTTCCAAACTCACTCAAAAAAACCCAAATTTGTTCAAAAATCATTTCAAACCATTTCAAAATACACAAATTTTCCAAATCCACCCAAAAATTCTAAAATTACCATAATATCCCAAAATTTACCAAATTTACAAAAATACCCTTGGCACCCCAATCTTTCCCAGAACATTCAAAACCATTTCAATTGTCTCTAAAACCAATCTGGATGCTCCAATTGAGTCCAATTTGGCCAATTTGACCATTTTGACCAAAACCCCCAAATTGCCTTTAAAGGCCCAATTTCCCCAAATTCACCTCAAATGTCCACCAGTTTGGCCCTAATTTCCCTCAATTTCAATCCTAAAATCAAATTTATATTTGATTTGATCAATCCAAACCAAACACAAGCCTAATTTCCAATGCTTTGAGCTCAATTTTGATCCAAATAAAAAACCCCAATTTTAGCCATATGACTTAATCTCACCTAAGCCATATGACTAGCCTAATAAATTATCTCTCCTAATTGAACTTCATAGCCCAATAAATTTTCCCTAATTTGAATCCTACACTCTTCATAACACTCCTACACATCCAATTTGACCTTCAATTGGCCATGGTGAAGGCTCAATTTCACTTTTTCTAATTGGATAAATCAAGAAAATTGATCTAAAATTAAATAATAAAAATAGAAATTTAATTTAAAAAATCATGAAATTTAGCCGAAGTATTTATCTGACCTTAAGAAACCTCTAATAATTTTTTCATAAATATAAATTATATTTTATATAATTAAATAAATTAACCTTTGAAAACCCTATTTTATAAATTTAAATAGTTATCAAAATTAAATCAAAATTTGAGAGGTCCACATGTTCTCTTCTAACATTATAATTACCTCATGGATATCACACTTTAAACCCTCACAATCATTTGAGTTATGTTTAAAGAGTTATGAGATAAAGTGCCCCAAGGGGAAAGTGGTAATTTTAGGACTTTAGTGCCTTAATCAAAATGTAGGATTATTAAAGGGAAAATGGGTAATTTTGATCTTAATAAACATGTTTGGATGATTGAAATACAATGGGGCTAAAGGTAGAAACCCATTCAACACCCTTGCACAACATCAACCAAAAGCATAATTCTCCTAATCTTCATGACTGGGAAGTCAATTAAAGATCAAATGATTCTTAAGTTATGGGCTTAAGCCAAAAAGATGATAATTTACTTTCTCAAGCCCAAACTTGAAGATGATTTGACTATTTGATAAGAATACACATCACTCAAATCAAAACTTTGATAATAATCATTTCACTCATTATGATTATTAAAGGCTTGGTAGTGACATAGGGTCAATGTTTGAACTCAAGTTGATTGAATTTAGAAGTTATATGATTGGTGATTAACATCTTTAAACACGACAGGCCTGACTTCGACTTTGGGCATCATAAATCTTAAATAACTCAAACATGCCTTAGGGACACTCACTCACATAAATCATAAATGAAACTTTAATTGATTAATCGAGTACCCTATCCTTGGGATAATTAAATTTGCAAGCTTCACTGAGCACTGGGGTAATCACACTCTAGCCTCAGATGATTATTGGAACATTATGATAAGATCAAAATGAACTCGGGATATTTCAAGAGACATTCAAAATGATCTAGGCCCACACCTTGAACATTTTGAAATCCTTTGGATATTTTGAAGGGCAAGTTGAACTTGTCACATTTTGTTTTAAAATGATCCACTAGGATCTTTCAAGATTTGACAAAATCATAACTTGAGGTTTGGTAGCTAAACCTTCATCCACTCATGCAATTTAAATTCCTTGCAACATTACATACATGCCTTGCAAGTATTGACCTTTCAGGTGGTTGAGCGATAAGAATTTCCAGGTACACTTTTAAATTAATGCATATGCCTTCTTGTATTCCTTATTTCAAACTTGAGAGTTAAACAATGATGTCACCCAGCATGAAAACCAGAACTGCTAGGATAGCCACCAAACCAAAATCAAAACTAAATTCAACCAAGATAAAATACACCGCCACAACATGCAAAATATTAGACAACTCAAAATTTAATCACAAACATCACAAAAATACAATTGCAACTAAATTAAGACGTCTTTATCAGATGATCGGGAATCCCTCGGAGGAGATAACATACGATTGCTAATGAGACTTCCCACGGTCTAAATGAAAGTATGGAACTCATTATGTTGAGTTTAGTAAATTCATTTGGACTAAATAAATCCGATAGAAAATAGTGGTACCATAACAAGGGAACTATAGGATCCTAATTGGTGTCTCTTTAATCAACTTTAATATGCCCCATAATGTTTAAATGACCATAATCATAGGGACATCTGATTTGACATCTTGACCTGACACTAGAAAACTTAAAATTGCCATGGCAAGGAGCTTGGAGCTAACATAGTGGGCAGCACGATCATCTTCAAAAGAAAAACATGTCTTCCCCAACTAAACCATTCCCTCCTTAGAACAAACAACAAACCATAAGATTTCGAGGTTGTTTTCCTAACACAGCATAAATCCTCAACTCATTTTTAGGCATTTGTATAACTCCACTATGCAATTTAATCCCTAACTTGTCTTAGGATTCTGAGGTTGTCGTTTATCACAAGCTAAATCCTTACATCTTTCAGGCTGTTTATGTGATCGTTTCACACAAATATAAGTCATAATTAATAAAATTGGCAGGATGAAACATTTAAATATTTCTCCTCTAAATTGAAGAAAATAATAGGATAGATTGGAAAGTAACTAAGGTCTCCTCCAGATCTATGACATCCCCTAGTTTTTCCTTCTTTGGATTCCATAACAAAATGTTCCAAATTTAACTCATTACCTTTTCACACCTCTTTTTTTGATATCATTCAAAAGTCCTATCATTTGAACTCTTTGAAGATAATATTCCCTGATTTTTATCGAGAGTCTTCTTAGGTGACTTCGGTTATGAAGATGTAATTAACTATAGGGGCTTGCCCTCAAAAGAAGCTTTTTTTAACCCAGCTTAATATAAACCCTATTTAATTCTTCATATTAAATAAGGGAACTTGTCAACAAATAAAATGGTTTCGCAGACCAAATGAATTTCATATATTTCTTAGTTTATTTGATCGAGCCTCATCCTCAAGTCATGTGTTTATCCTTCAGGATAGATTCAAGGTTTGAGACACAGTGCTCTTTCATTTAAACTATAAAAAATATGGGGTCAGTTTGATTTCATAAATTTACAAAATTATATATATATATATATATATATATATGTCCTTCCAAAGCGAGCAACGGGATTTTGATTCTAGAAACCGACAGCTTCGAATAGGCAACTCCTCAACCAAAATAGTGTCGGCAGGGACCAAACTCTGGATTAGTCAATGTTCTTTATAGCACTCGGAGAAGGGTAAGGAATAGGATTGCTCCTATTTGGCACAAAACAATTTATAAATAAATTTTTAAAAAATTTCTATTTCTTCACAAACCAAATACTCATTTGTCGGCACTAAAAATTTGAGAAACTACTAGTTGGAAGCTGTCGGCTGCTAAAATTGAAATCCCATCACCCGCTTCAAAAAGGCATTTAATTTATAGATATATATACGCCTTTCTTAGTTTAAATGAAAGAGCACTATACCTCAAATCCTGTATTTATGCCAAAAGATAAACACAAGAATTGATGGTGAGACTCGATCAAATAAACTAAGAATTATATGAAATTCATTTGGTATGCGAAACCATTTTATTTGTAAGCCGAAAACTTCCCCTATTCAATATGAAGATATAAATAGGGATTATATTAAGCTGGGTTTGAAAAAGCTTCCTATAAGGCCAAAAGATAAACACAAGAATTGATGGTGAGACTCGATCAAATAAACTAAGAATTATATGAAATTCATTTGGTATGCGAAACCATTTTATTTGTAAGCCGAAAACTTCCCCTATTCAATATGAAGATATAAATAGGGATTATATTAAGCTGGGTTTGAAAAAGCTTCCTATAAGACTAAGCCCATATAGTTAATTACATCTTAAATGACTGAAGTCATTCAAGAAAACTCTCGATAAAAATCAGGGAATATTTTCTTCAAGGAGTTCAAAAAGATAAGACTTTTCTAACAAGATTAAATGATGAGGTGTGAAAGAGGAATGACTAAAATTTGGAACATTTATTGTAGAATCCAAAGAAAGAGAGACAAGGGGATGTCATAAAACTAGAGAAGAACCTCGATGGCTTCCCAGTCTATCCTATTTTTTTGGCTTCAATTTTGGAGAGAAATCATTTAAATATTTCATCCTACCAATTTTATTTTTTTAGGGCTTACATTCATGTGAAATGATCACGCAAATAGCCTAGATCCTACGGTTAAGGCTTATATTGGGTCATAACGAACGACAACCTCAGAATCCTAAGACAAGTTAGGGCTTATATTGTATAGCAGAACTAGACAAAGGCCTAAATATGATTTGAAGATTTATGTTGCATAAGCAAACAACCTCGAAGTTCTATGGCTATGTTATTTAATTTTAAGGAAAGATATGTTGTTGTAGATACACTTGCGGATACAGAGGATAAAGAAGGCCGCGCTGCCCATAATGCTAGCTCCAAGCTCTTTGTCATGATGAGTTTAAGTTTTTTAATGTGTCGGGCTATGATATCAAATCAAATGTCTCTATGGTTATGTTTCTTTAAATATTATGAGATATGTTAAAGTTGATTAGAGTGTCACCGGTTAAGATCCTACGGTTCCCTCGCTCCGGCACCACTAATTTTTTTATTTTTTTTGGATTCACTTAGTCTAAATGAATTTACTAAACTCAACTTAATAAATTTTGTGCTTTCATCTAGATTGTAGTAAATCTCGTTAGCAACTATAGGTTACCTTCTCCGAGTGATTTTTGATCATCCGATTGAGACATCTTAATTTAGTTGCAATTGTTGTTTTGTAATGTTTGTGATTAAATTTTGAGTTGTCTAATATTTTGAATCTTATTACGGTGAATTTTGTATTGGTTAATTTTAGTTTTTGTTTTGGTTTTGGTTTTGTGGCTATCTTAGCAGTTTTGGTTTTCATGCAGGGTGACATCATTGTTTAGTATGCAAGTTTCTAAACATGCAAGCTCGAGACAAGAAGTATAGAAAGGTAAATGCATTAATTTAAAAGCATACATATCAATTTTTCTTGTTCCATCACCTAAAAGTTCTGTGCTTGCAAGACGTGTATACAAATTTACAAGGAATTTAAATTGCAAGAGCAGATGAATGTTTAGCTACCAAACACCAATTTATGACTTTATTGAATTTCAGAAGATCCTAGTAAATGGTTTTAGAACAAATTATGGTAAGTCTAATTTTCCCTTCAAAATGTCCAATAGATTTCAAAATGCTCAATGCATGACCCTGAACCACTTTGAAGATCTCTTGAAAGATTCTGAGTTCATTTTGGACTTATCATATTGTTTCATTAATCATGTGAGTTTGAAGTGTGACTACTTTGTTGCTCAGTGAAACTTGACAATTTAATTATCCCGAGAATAGGATACCCAATTAATCGATTGATGTTCCATTTAAGAGTTATGTGAGTGGGTGCCCCTAAAGAAAGGTTAAGTCATTTTAAGGTTGTGGTGTCCACAATTAAAGTAAGGCATGTAGTGTTTAAATATTTTAATCACCAATCATGTTATCTTCTAAATCCTATTAATTGAGTGTAGACATCAAGCTTATGTCACTACTAGGACTTTAATAATCATAATAGGTGGATTGTTGATTATCAAAATTTTGATTTAAGTGACATACATCCTTATGGAATGATCACATCATCCTCAACGTTGGGCTTAAGAAAAGTAAATTATCATCTTTTCTATCTTAAACCCATTACTTAAGAATCATTTGATCTTAATTGACTTCCAAGTCATGAAGATTCGGAGAATTATGGTCTTGTTGATGTTGCACAAAGGTGGTAAGTGAGTTTCTACCTTTTAATCCTATTGTATTTCAATCATCCAAACATGTTTATTAAGATTAAAATCTTCCCATTTTCCCTTGGTTTATCGTAAATTTCGTTTAAGGCACCAAAATTTAAAAGGAATATTTTGCCCTTGGGGTACTTCACCTCATAACTCATTAAACATAACCCAACTGACTTTGAGCATTTAGAGTGTCATATCCTTGAGGCCATTAAACTAATATAGGAGAATATGTGGGCTTCTCAAAATTTAATTTAATTTTATCATCTTTTTAAATTTAGAAAATAAGATTTTTAAAAATTGATTTATTGAACATTCCAAAATAAAGTTTTCTTTATGAGAAAATTACTAGAGGTTTCCCTAGGTCAAAGAAATACTTAGGGAAAATTTCATGATTTTTTGAATTAAATTATTATTATTATTATATAATTTTGGATTAATTTCAATGATTTAATTCGATCGAAAATAATATTTTAATTACCAAATTTTTTTTAATATTTTTATTAGACTTCTCTGAGTTCAGGAAACTTAGAGAATCAAATTTTATATTTTCTATCATTTTTAATTTGTTAATTATAATTATTTTAATGGAAAAATAAGGAATATCCACTTTTAAGCTTTTGAGATTTATTTTTAACATAGAAAAATTAGGAAAAATATTTTAATGAGTCCCAAATGATCAGAGAGGAATTAGGCACATTTTTAAATATTTTGATATTTTAAACTTTTTTAATTATTTTTAAATTCAAAATAAGGCACAAAAAATTTTGTATTTTTTAAAAAATAATATTTATTTTTCCTAAGTGCATATGATCACAAGGAACTCAGAAAACCACTTTTGATATATTTTTTCAAGTGTATTTAATTTAATATAATTATTTTTGTACAAAAATACAAGGTTTCTTGGAAAATCAACTTTAATACTCAAACTTAATCAAATACTTTTCAATTTTTTACAGTGGATAAACATGATTTTTATGAACAATTTGGAATTGATTTTGTCAATTTGTGATAAATATATAATCTACGTAAATTAACACAAAATATTTATATTTAATTAAATATAGAAATTTACAAGATAATTCAAGACACCATGATATTTTTCATAGTCTTCTCTGACCACAGAAAACCTACGAAAATTATTCTCATAATTTTCCAAATTATATATTAAGTTATATAATTAATATAGCCAAAATGGCACCCTAGAATGAAAATTAGGGTTAGAAGCATGTAGATGCCCTTTGACCTTGGAAAAATCAGAAAATCAGATAACAAGTCTCTGCCATGAGGAGCAAACCCTCAAACTTTAAGTCATAATGAGCAATGTTTGATCATAATGAAATAAAATAATCTATAGGGTATTTAATTCATTACAAATCAGAGAATAAGAAAATAATTTTTATTTTTAGTCCACATCATTGTCCTTTGTTCACTGAGCAAGAGGGTATTTTTATTTTTTTTAATGATTTTATTATGAAAAATTATGAATTTTCAAACATCAGGCATTAAAATAAATAAAATATCCTCCTACTTTTTTACTTATCCACACGACGCAAATTCAACCTCATCCGCTCCGATGTCTCCACGCGGCGGTCCACCACTTGACGCTGCCAGCCACGTAGTCGCCACTTCGGCCCGTCTTTTCGCACCATCTACTTGTCCGTCTTGATCTCATGCATCCGTAGATCAAACGAACGATCCGAAGGCTCTTAGTCATCATACCCAAATGACCTAACTCGTGAACCGTTCAACTTAAGACTTTAAGATCTCGAGGTAGACTCAACCAAATCACTTGGGGTTTTTTTCTAAACCTTCATCTACTCAAGACAAACCTATCTGTATGGTTAATCAAATATGAAATCAAGTCATTATACATGGATAATTAAAATAAGCTTGGGTTAGGGTTAGAGTTCAATGCCTCTGCCTGAGAGGGGAAGCCTCAAACAGATGGTTGTAGTAGCTTTGGTTGAGTCCAATAAAACTCCAGATGAAGTCCCAAGCTTTGGTGAATTTTCCAGGTATGATTTCGATCAAGGTGGATTCCATGTGTTGGTCTAGAGCTATCTTAGAGGCTGTTTCAGAGAGGGGATTGATGGGGAATCAACTCCTCTTGCCCTAGGGATGGTGTGTAGACAATTAATTTGAGTTTGGTGGACTGTGGAGAGATGTCATGATCTAAACTGAAAGTTTGAGCTCAAATTGGGCATTCATAGTGAGAATCATAGGGGAAAGATTGTTGGATTGAATTTAGAGATGCTTGGAGAGTCTTTGGTGAGATTTTGGCAGAGTTTTGCCAAGGATTTGGAACTCTTCATTCTTTGGCCATGGATGGGCTGATTGAATGAAGGGCTTGGGTTGGCCACTAGGGTAAATTGATGGGTGCAAAGAGTTTCTTGGGTGGAGGGCTAAGGAGCTCTAATGAGTCATTAGGATGAGCTGGCCTCTATGGTAGAAATTGTGTTTGATTGAAGGGTGATGGCCCTCAATTTTGGAGTTTTCCGGCCACTAGACCTGCTGGCCGAGGTAGGGGAGGTGGTCAGGTGGTCAGGTGAGCCAGTGGGAGGTTTAATTATGGTTAACCCTCAATGGCAAGTGACGATGGAGGAGATTTCTCGGTTAAGGCCCAAAAATGAGATCAGATCCCTTAAATTTGATGATGCTTGGTCCATAGCTCGGTATTGTGGTTTAAGTGGATTTATCTTGGTCCATAGAGTGTGCTAAGTGGCTATAGTAACATCAATTTGGTGACTTTGGCATGGCTAAGTCAATTTTAGTGAAAGGGTTCAATTTGGGTAAAAATGGCTAAAAATGGCTAGAAGTTGGGAATGGCTAGAAGTTGGGTTTGAGTTGGGATAACCATGACATGAAGCTCAATTGATTGATAAATATTGTATATATGATTTTCATGAAGAGTTTAAAAAAAATTAGAGTGATTTTAAATTGGTTTGGAGGTTCAATTAGGAGCATCTTGGGCATTCGATCAATTTAGGGGTGTTGGGTTAGATTTGGGTTTAGCCATAGGAAATAGTCAACAGGAAAATCCTATGGTTATACCCTAAGATACTAAAGAGGGAAAGCTAAACCTCAACCAAAAGTGTAGTCAACAAAAGGACCCCCAATATGGGTGGTGTACTTGGCAGGCACACCGCGCATATTGGCGTTGACCGACGAGATCAACAGAACTAACACGGACTCTTAAGTCAACAGAACTAGAAATGAGTGTAAAAAATGAGTGCTAGTTGTTTTTTCTGGGGATATTGCATATGAAAATTTGATCAAAATCGAGGATTGGGAATTCTTATTGGGAATTGGAGAGTCGGTTCCAAAGTATCATGTTCAGGTGTTTTCGGAGGATGAGAATTAGTATTTAGGTGCTGACCCCGAGATGGGAATTGAAATTTAGGTATCAATCTCAGAAGGAGAGTCAAAATTTAGGTACCAACCTTGAAGAGAGTGAATTAGAATTTAGATACTGACCCCGAGATGGGAATTAAAATTTAAATATCAATTCCTAAAAAGAGGGTCGAAAATTAGGTACCGACCACGGAAACAGGGAATCAGAATTTAGGTTCTGATTCTGAAATGAGACTTGAAATTTAGGTATCAATCCCGAAAGAGAGAGTTGGAATTTAGGTACCCACCTTGAAGGGAGGGAATCAAAATTTAGGTACTGATTCTGAAATGGGTCTGAAATGGGAATTGAAATGAAATGGGAATTGAAATTTAGGTATCAATCCCGAAAGAGAGAGTCAGAATTTAGATACTAACCTCAAAAAGACGGAATCATAATTTAGGTACTGATCTAGAAATGAGAATTGAAATTTAAGTATCTATCCTGAAAGAGAGAGTCAAAATATAGGGACTGACCTTGAAGGGAGGGAATCAGATTTATGTACTAATTCCAAAATGGGAATTGAAATTTTGGTATCAATCCAAAAAAGTGAGTTAGAATTTAGGTACCGACCTCGAAGGGAAGGAATCAGAATTTAGGTACTTATCCCGAAATGAGTATTAAAATTTAGGTATCAATCTCAGAATAAGAATCAGAATTTAGGTACCGACCTCAAAAGATAGGAATCAGAAATTTGGTATTGATCTTGTAATGAGAATTGAAATGTTGGTATCAATCTCAAAAATAGAGTCAGAACTTAAGTATCGCCCTCGAAAGATAGGAATCATAATTTAAGTACTGCCCAGAAAGCAACATGAAAGCAGTGTAGAGAATTTGTGGTATCGAAGTCATAGATATGTGGCATGTGATAAGGTTGATATTGGCGAAGAAAAATTTGTGAGACATTATGAGATTTTGTGCAGAATGTGAAATTTTGCGGGGATGACATTATGAGATTTTGTGCAGAATGTGAAATTTGCGGGGATGTGAAGAAAATTAATGCAGACAAAGATAGCCGTGCTGCGTGAGCAAAGAGTAAGAGAGCTCAAAATCGAATTAAACAACTCAAAAAATTCATTTTATTTTCTTGTTGTTTCTATCACATTTAATTACCAAAATATATTTCTAAAATTTAAATTTATTTATTGGTTGATTTTTTTAAAAGAGTATTTTATTTTAATTTTATTATTATCAAGTTTTTTTGTTTCGTTATTTGTTCATTGTGGTTCAGAACCAACGTATGGTTTTGTAGCTCTTTATCCATCACACAAAAGGGAAATTGAACAAACAGACAGAATTCTGAATGAAATTTCATTAATCTACTTCAAACAGGTGATACATATTGAACATTGGCCGAAGCATCAAAAGGTACAATATGTTGAATGCATCAAAAGTACATCTGAAAATATCGCATGCTGGGTGCATATCACAAACTGAGCATATCTGATACATATATCATCATATTACTATGCCAAAACACAGTACAAAAAGGTATCCCTTGACTGTCCATCCTCGGTGGGGTGAGCTCTCGATCGAGCTGACCTAACACGCTCCAGGACAAGAGTTCCTTTTGCATGTTCTTAGAGGTACAACCCTCCCATGGCTCATAAGTTTGCAGCTCTTCTAAGTCCGGATCTAGTTGAAATCCATATGGCATTTTACTACTATCCATCATTCTAAAATTTATAGACAGCCTGTAATGTCGTACCCATAGAATGCAGTGTTTGGTGATGTCTGCTCCATTTTCCTTAAGGATCTGTACTGAACCCACTGGTAACAGAATCTCCACAGATCCTCTGAACGCGCCAAGGAGAACGACATCTATTTATTTCTTGAACAGCATATTGCTCTATCTCATGAAGGAGACCATGCAAAAAGGTTTCACAAAATCATGACGGTCTATATGTGGGTGAATGAAAGCTCCTTCATCATAGATATTGATAATAAAACTATTAGGAATACAATCGGCTAGAAGAATGCTCCATTGAACCATCCTCTTGATCATCGACTTTATCATAGGATGTAATGGATCCACTTCATCATGTCTTAAAATTTTCGGGGGATTTCCTTATCTGTCCTTGGTAAAGTTATAACAGCAACCACACTGTATGGTGATTCTGCCTTATCTACACATCCATTTCCGTGGTTCAGAATAGGTCTTTTCCATCAGAAAACCCACTCAACCCTGTCTCTTACGTCAAAGGTACAGTTGAGAATGCTTCTTTCATCGCTTTTAGAGAAGACTTTGGTGTACAACTCCAAGACTTCTACTATATTGACAAATCTTCCTTGAACTTCTTCATAAAATTCAAATTCCTTTTCCTTACTTTACTCATCTTATTGAATTCTGCCATGGGGCTATCGAGGACGCTTCCTCATTTTAATATCAGCAGGCATCCATGCTAATGCAGTCTATATATCCAGCGGAATATACGAATCCCATATTAAGTGATCGGTTATATGAAATTCGCTATACTCTTCCAGAGTGTTGTAACGCTTTAGGTGGAGGACGTTACAGTTTGGGCACTCCATAAATTCCCTTGTAGTTGGTATCCGTGTGGGAATCACGGCATTTCATGTTGAGCAACCTGCACGAAAATTATTTGAAACCTCTGGTAGTGGTAGGCAAGCTGGAGGAAGTCTCTCTCATGCATGATTATTTGAAACCTCTGGTATCATCGTCTCTGTAATGAACTGGGACTCATCCTCTGTGGTAGGCAAGCTGGAGGAAGTCTCTCTCATGCATGGATTGTAGATTTTTCCCTAAAAAATTGGGGTACGAAAGTTTTCTACCTCCTTCAGACGTGTTCTGTCTTCACACAGAAAATCTCTATGTTTCTTGTGATTGACATTTCTGTGTTAATTCGTTCGTAATCGTGTATCTGACAGTTTCTCATTATTAGCAATGACTAGATCTCCGATCGGTGCAGTTATCATAGAAGGAAGGTGACTACTCCCCTCCATCGGATCTTGCTATGCTGGCACTTTCTTCCCCTTTAATGAGGAATCCTCCTTTGTGATGATCTTTGACAGTGATGATAGCCCTTATTTTTCTCGACGGCTGACCACGTCCATCAAGGGACCCTCGTAGTCTACATCGACTTTACCGAAGTCCAAGTCTGAGTTTTGGACTTTCTTCTATTGTAATTGGATTGGCAAAGGCGACTCTGAGAGATGGCATCTGAACTTCTAATGGTAGTACAACCTCGGACCCGTACACAAGCATGTAGTGTGTACACTAAGTGAGAGTCCTGAATATTTTCTGGTAGGCCCACAAGGCTTCTAAAAGTTTGTTATGCCAATCTCTTTTGTTTTCGTCCAGTGACTTCTACAAAATCTGTACCAGTGTTTTGTTGAAGGCCTCAGCCAGGCCATTTTCCCTAGGCAAGTAGATCGTAGAGTATCTCCAGACTATCCCATGTCGTTTGACCAAATTATTTATTTCTGTGCTCTTGAAAGTTGTCCCATTATCAAAAATTATTCTGCACGAAACTCCAAAACAGTAGACTACTTGGATTTTGAAAAATTGAAGTACATGTTGTGCTATAACCTCTCATAACGGCACTGCCTCTGCCCATTCAGAAAAGTAATCCATGGCTACGAGAAGAAATCTGTGTCCCTTAGAGGATGGAGGGTCTATCAAACCTATTATATATGTTCCCCAACACTCGAATGGCCACGAAGCAATGGTTGGGTGTAGCACATTCAAAGGTTGGTGTAAGACCACCCATGGACTTGGCATTGGTGACACTTTATGGGTGTATGAATGCAGTCAGACATCATTGCCGGATAATAATATCGGAGTCTCTTGATCTTCATTTTCATCTTTTGCCCTGACTGGTGAGCTCCACACAATCCGGCATGTACTTCTTTGACGATATTTTGTGCTTCTACTCTGCTCAAACATCGTAGCCACATCTGATCGAATGATCTTCTGTAGAGGACATCACCCTAAACCACTCAGAGTCTTCAACCCGCCAAGCCCAAGATGAAGCTTTCACCGTCAGAGCCATCGTCATCAAAGTCAAAGAAAAAGAAGAATGCCATCATAAAGAATGATAGCATGAGGGTAGGATAAGGGATGCCTCTACTATATTGGTTGTCTCGGATTCGAGGAAGAAAATCCTCAAACCCCTAACTTTGTATGATTATCTCTTTGCGCCTCCAGGCGCTGATGAATATAATGATTGTGAATTTGGCTACATTTTAACTATTTCTAGTGATGATGTAATCGATCATGACCAATCTAACCTCCATATCGATCCCCAAAATGATCCTTAAATCATACTTAAGTCCGATGAACTCGTTAATGATATCAAAGAAGACATCGATAAAAGAGGACATCAACAATACTGCTTACGACAGCACCGAGAGCGAGGAGCCAATTCTTGACGATAACGAAGAGCCAACTCTTGAGCATCATGGTACACCGCTTACCATCAACTTAACACCACAACACACCACTTGCCCTGAACTTAGAACTTTTCGAGAAAGAAGAAACACTTGAAGATTCAACAATGACACCTTAAGAAGAAGAAATTATGGAAATAAACTTAAGATGTGGGAAAGTATTGCCCCTAAGGATAGCTCTTACAGACAAAGGAAAATAAATAGTAACTTGAGAGGAATTACCTCCACCTCCGTCAATGGAAAAACCACAGAGTCATGAGAGAAGTGGAAGGTCATACAAATTGGATTACAACATGCTAGCTCATCTTAGGTAGTTGTCGGCCTGACTAAGTATTTATGACGCTCTGATCATGTTAAAGTAGATGAGAGAAGTTCTGGTTACAGCTTTACTTGAACTAGAGATTTGTCTAGCTTAGTTGGCCAACACATCCTTAGATGAAGTTTGCTCTTTCAAAGAATAGTCAAGGGTAACCTTCACAGATGAAGATTTGTTGCTCGGTACCGTAGACCATAATCGACCACTCTACATCTGTGTCAACATCAGTAGATTCATATTATCCAGAGTTCTGGTAGATCCAGCAGCATCTCTCAACTTCATGAGCCTACGGACATTGGCCTATTTGGACATCGAAGCCCAAGAGCTTACGACCAATAAAATGATTCATGAGATCAATTACATTACTTATGAAGGTTTAAGAGCTCAAGACAACCGCTAAATTTCATAACATCGACGCTGAGACCACTTTTAACGCTCTACTGGGTCGACCATGGATTCATGAACACAATTCAACTATGGATTCATGAACTCAACATGGTTTCGTCATCTCTACATCAGTGCATCAAATACTGCAAAGAAGGACAAGAATACTGCATCAAAGGCGAAGTTGATATCCATGGAGATGCTGCCTACTACACGCCTCTAAAGAAAATTGTCTTCTCGCGCGAGATTCTGACAAACAAAGGCGAAGATTCAGAAGAATCACAAAATGAACATTCAAAAAAATCACAAAAAGGAGGCCATTCAACTCCGCTTCAACAATCTTCCGCTACCCATCTACATCAAATTGGTAGAACTTCTTTTGGTTCGCGTACCCGAGGTCGAGGCCGGGGACGTGGACGAGGAAGAATCAATCTAATTATTGAACGGACTAGGCCAACCATCAACAATGGTGATGAAGACAATTTTGAATATGAAATAATAATGACAAAATAGAGAAAACCTTAGTATGAGATATCCTTATAAGATATGGAGAAAAGAGAATATGAAACAATGTATGATTGGATAAACCACTATGTGAATACTATGACCCTTACTCTGATCCTCCCTCAAAAAGTCAAGAATTTAGAGGTCAGGGAAGTCCGTAGTGTTGGTTCAAAGTTGATCAAATTTTATCGTGCTTCTACCTCTACTAATCTTGAAAATCATGTAAATTTGGATGATGATCCTAACAAATTAATGTAATTGCCTTTTGGTTACTTTTTGCCTTATGTACAAAAGTTAATTCAACAGGGACATTTTCCAAACTAATGTCAAAAGGTAAACTACAACTTTTTTAAAAATTATGGAGTGTTAAATGTTGAACTCCTAACTCGAAAGACGGTCTCAAATTTGGTACAACGGGAGGAGTCGATGATTTAGAATTTTGCATGGTTGCTGGTTTCAGTTTTGTGGAGAAATATTTAGGTGTTTCATCCTATCAATTTTATTAGTTAGGTTTTACATTTGTGTGAAATGATCACACAAATAGCCTGGAACATGTGAGGAAGAAATTGAGGAGGAAATCAAGTCAACCGTTGATGAGTTAAAGGAAATTAACCTTTGGACTGAAGAACAACCCCGACCTACCTACATAAGTTCTTTACTCAAAAATGAAGAATCTTCAGAATTGATCAAATTGTTAACAAAATTCAAAGATTGCTTCTCCTGGAGTTATGATGAAATGTCAGGACTATCAGCAGAAGTAGCAGTTTATAAACTCGGTGTGGACAAAGCAATGACTCCTGTAAAACAAGCCCCAAGACGAATGCACCTCGAGATAGAACAACATTTCATAACCGAGGTGAAGAAATTAATAGATGTAAATTTTATGTGGGAAGAGCAGTACCTCACATGGTTAGCAAACATTGTTCCAGTCAAGAAGAAAAATGGACAGATAGGCATTTGTGTCGATTTCAGAGATCTAAATAAAGCATGTCCGAAAGACAAGTTTCCGCTACCAATACCAGAAATGATGGTGTATATTGCTTCTACACACAAAATTTTCTCCTTCATGGATGGATTATCGGGGTAGAACCAAATCAAGATGGCTTTCAAGGATGCAGCACTTACAGCCTTCAAAATGCCTATCAGAATTTTCTGCTACACAATAATGTCGTTTGGGTTAAAGAATGTTGGAGCTACATACCAACGAGCAATGACGAAGATTTTTGAAGACCTCATTCACAACCAAGTAGAATTTTATGTGGATGATTTGGTCATCAAAAGTAAATGAAAAATAGACCATTTGTATGATTTGAGGATCTTGTTCGAATGGTTACGAAAATATGACCTTACAATGAATCTCTTAAAGTGCGTCTTTGGCGTTACCTCTGAGAAATTTATAAGATTCATTGCCGTTATCGGAGAATTGAGATCGACCCAAATAAGATTAAATACGTCTTGGAAATGTCTCCTCTTAAAACTTTGAAACAACTACATTCCTTCCAAGGGAAGTTGGCTTATCTGAGATGCTTAATCTCTAATCTCTCAGGTAGGTGTCAGCCCTTCTCGACATTAATTAAAAAGGACACCAAATTCATTTGAGAAGAGAAATGCTTGTAGGCCTTCGAGGACGTTAAATAATATTTAATGCCACCTCCTGTTTTGGCAGCCTCTATTCCAGGGAAACCTTTGATACTTTATATTGCGGCCCAAAATGACTCTCTCGGAGCGTTGTTAGCTCAGGTCAATGACGAGGGTAAGAAAAATGCACTGTATTACTTAAGTCAACGTCTAATATCGATGGAGATAAAGTATCATCTTGTCGAGAATCATTGTCTAGCTTTGATTTTTGCTGCTTAGACACTACATGCTTTCACATAGGATAACCCTGATTTCAAATGTCAATCTATTACAATATTTGATGAGCCGACCAACACTTTCCGGATTTTTAGCAAGATGATAAATGATCTTATTGCAATTTATTATAACTCTTGTTCCCCTCCAGGCTATCAAGGAACAGAATCTAGCAGACTTTCTCGCAGTACACCCACTACCAGTTGGGTCCCCTCTCAACAAAGAACTACCATATGAGCAGGTGTTACAAATGAAATTCTCTAGTGTGCAAGCTGGGAGATGTACTTTGACGGTGCTTCATCAGCCCAAAAAGATAAAGAATCAGGCACAGTCATACCAGGCAAAGCAGGGATCAATTTGATCTTTATCACGCCAGATAAAGGTATGTTGAGGTTAGGTATGTTGAGATAAAGGTATGTTGAGGTTCTCATACCACCTAACAGAGCCATGCACCAATAACAAAGCAGAATACAAATCCTTAATCACAGGGTTAGAGTTGGCAATTTCAATGGACATAATAGATATTGCCATCTTTGGCGATTCTCATTGGCGATTCTCAACTTGTCATCCAACAAGTTGCTAGACAATATAAGATTTTGAAATCAAGATTAACAGAATATCATCAATATGCAATAGTTACACAATGAACTTGCTGGAATAGATTCCCAATGTGACTTTCTATAGGATTCTTTGGGGAGAAAAGGCCCAAGCTGATGCACTAGCAAAACTCGCTAAAGAATTGGCATGTCCCCCGGAGGATTCCATTGAAATTACAGTACAAGGAAGACAGGTTTTGTCTCAAATTAACCTTGAAAATCTACACAAGCTCAAAAAAGAAGAAATAATAAATGCAGTTATAAATATCCATGAAGATTGACGTAAACTGTTGATCAAATATTTGCAGACTGGAAAGCTAGCATAAGACAAGTCTGAAGCACATCACATCACATAAAGGGCTATGTCGTATGCTCTAGTAGGTGATGTCCTGTAGAGAAGATCGTTCGATCAGATGTAGTTATGGTGCTTAAGCAGAGCCGAGGCACAAAATATTGTCAAAAAAGTACTTGCCGGATTGTGTGGCGCTCACTAGTCAGCACTAAAAAAGAAAATGAAGATAAAAAAAATTGGATATTATTGGCCAGCAATGATGGCCGACTGTATGGGGACAGCCAGAAAATGAAGTGCATGGGGTGGTCTTGCACCAACCTTTGAATGTGCTACACCCAACTATTGTTTTGTGGCCATTCGAGTGTTGGGGCACGGACATAATTGGTCCGATAGACCCTCCATCTTCGAAAGGACACAAATTTATTCTCATCGCTACAGACTACTTCTCTAAATGGGCAGAGGCAGTACCACCATGAGAGGTTATAGCATAGCATGTCCTCAAATTCTTCAAAAGCAAAAACGTCTACCGTTTTGGTGTACCGCACAGAGTAATTTCTGACAATGGGATGGCATTCAAAAGTACAAAAATCAACAACTTTGTCAAGTGACATGAAATAGATTGAAGATACTCTACAATTTACTATCCCAGAGCAAATGGATTGGTTGTGGCCTTCAACAATACATTGGTACAAATTTTAAAGAAAACACTCGATGAAAATAAAAGAGATTGGCACAACAAATTGATAGAAGTTTTGTGGGCCTACCGGAATACACTTAGGACTCCCACACAGTGTACATCTTACATACTCATGTACGGGTTTGAAGTCGTATTGCCACTAGAGATTTAGACATCGTCTCTCAAAGTCGCAGTCGCCAATCAACTTACAATAGAGGAAAGTTCAAAGCTCAGACTTGAAGAACTAGAGAATCTTGAAGGAAAACGGCTTGAAGCACGATAACATTTGGAGCTTTATCAAGCAATGATGGTATAAGATCACGACAAATTGGTCTGCCTAAGGACATTCAAAGTTGGTGACCTCATCCTCGTACTCAAAAAGCCTATTCTTGCACGCTGCAAGATAGGTGGAAAATTCAAACTAACTTGGGAGGGACCATTTGTCGTTGAAAAGGTCTACACAGTAGGAGCCAACAAATTAGTAGATTTATGGGGTGAAAGACCCATGCTACCAATCAACCTACCAATCAACGGACGATACCTGAAAACATACTACGTAACCTGACGTTTCTTATCACCGCTTGATCTGAAAATTGTAAGATTTTGATTGTTCTGGGGGTTATCTATGTGGCCAAAAGTCTGTGACTGGGTCCAAAAAATTTGGTAGTTAACCTTAACTTAATGAAGAATTTAGAAAATTACACACTGCAATTCTCTTTTCTACCTTTAAATTTAAATTTAATATCCCACTAAATTAAAAAAATATAAATACATAAATAAATAACTTCTTCACCAAAATAAATCAAAATTTCCTCTAACCAAAATTTCCTCTAACTAAAAAATTTCCTCTAACTAAAAAACTTTTTTTTTTCTTGTTCATGCTAAGTTTCAGCTCACTGATGTTTTTTTGTCGTCTGCAGAAAAAATGTCAGGTCAGAAGCTGATCTTTGCCTTCAAGAATGGCTTGAACCTTGAGCTTAATGAGGAGATGGCACCACAAGGTGGCATTATTGACTTCAACATAGAGTTCAATGAAATTGACATGGGCTACGAAGTTCCTCTAATGGATGTAGTCAGAAAACAAGAAAAGGAGGGACTTCCCTCACTTTTGAAATTCAGATCCAAAAGCAATCCCTCGCTGAAGGGGAAAGAGGTGATAAGACAACACAATCCCATGGAAGGAACTAGTCGTCTACCATCAATAGTAGCCACTCCGGCTGGAAACTTGGTTTCTGCTAACACTGGTAGGATACCGCTTGCTTCTCTACGGAGGAATCAATAGAGAAATGTCAACCGTTGTAAGCATAGAGCTCTCTTGAGAGAAGAAAAGAGACATCAACAACAAATAGAAAACCAACTCGTCCTCATTCCAGAGGGACACATCTACAATCTGGATATGAAGAAAACTTCTTCCAGCATGCCCACCACAGATGAGGAGCCTGGGTATGTTCAAGAGCCAGAAGTACCAACAGCCTTGGATGACCTTTGCGCGGGTTGCCCTACTTGCAACATTGAAATACCACCACAAGCGTCAGCTACAAAAGCTTTTGTCGAATGTTTGAACTGTAATGTCCTGCACTTGGAGCATTTCAGCACTCTTGAAGAATATGCCTCTAATGAAGATCAATCTCAGACCAGCGATTGCCAGATGGAGGGGGCGTAGTCCAAATGGGTACAGAACAATATGATCCACAGTATACTTAACCGTATGTATAGATGGACGCCAAGTCATACATCCCGTTAGAGGTAACACCGACACCAGTCTGGATTCCTGTCAATAATGAAATGAGGGAATGTCCATGCCAGCGGCCCGTCCTCAGCACAACAGAGTATTATAAAATGAGCAAAGTCAACAAAAGAAGCTTTGAGTTCTATGAAGAAGTCCGTGGAGAACTCATCAATATTTTAGAAGGACTGGAATTTTATACTAGGGTCTTTTTAGAAAAAGATGAACAAAGCATTCTGGATTGTATCTTTGACTTAAGAGACAGAGGATTGTATCTTTGACTTAAGAGACTTGACTTAAGAGACAGAGGTCGAACAGGCTTGCCTATGAAAAGAACCTACTCTGAGCCAAGGAAATGGATGAGAGGAAAGGGAAGGATCCCAATAGAATGCGGATGCTGCTATAATTTCACAAAAGACAGGCAAGGAAATCCTCCCGGGATTCTCAGATACGATCAAGTAGATCCGCTGCCCCCAATGATAAAATGGATGTTTAAAAAAATGGTTTGATGGAACATACTGCCAGTGAACTGTATTCCAAATAGTTGCATCATCAACATATATGTCGAGGGAGACTGCATACCTCCTCACATTGATCATCATGATTTGGTAAGACCCTTCTGTAGTCTCATTCATGAGTGATCATGAGTGAAAGCAATATTCTCTTCGAGAAGGAAATTGATGCCATTAGCCTCGGCGAGTTCCAAGGATCTGTAGAGATTCCATTGCCAGTAGGTTCAGTGCTTGTTCTAAAAGGCAACGATGCAGATGTCGCCAAGCACTGCATTCCCGGAGTACAACGTTGTAGGGTGTCTGTGACTTTTCGACAGATGGAAAACAACAAAATACCGTTTGGATTTTAGCCGGATCCTGAACTCTAAGAACTGCTACCGTATGAGCTATGAGAAGGCTGCACCTCTAAGCGCAAGTCAAGGGAACTCTTGGCTTGGAACGTGGCTCAAAAGGTCAGCTTGATCATGAGCTCACTACGCAAGGGGACAGATATTCAGAGGGTTTTTCTTTCTTTTCTACTACATTATAGATATGATATGTATAAGACATGATCAGTTCATGATATGTACTCAACATGTTCCGGATGTACCTTCATGTAGTTTGCATATTGTACTCTTTTTGAGGGATTAGCCTACTTTTTATCTGTAACATTTTATTGAAGCAGATTAATGAAATTCCTTTCAGAAAATTTTTTTGATTGTTCAATTGCCCTTCTCAGTGCGATTGATAAAAGCCATTGAACCATCCATTAGTTCACAACTACAACAAACAAAGAGCAAAACAACAAACATCTAACTATAAAAAAGAAACTTTCAAATGAAAAAATGACGAGAAGAATATAAATTATTATAAAGTTAAATTAAAAAAAAAGTATCTTTTGAAAAATCAACCAACTAAAATAAACATTTGAAAAACATATTTTTGAAATTTAAACATGATAAAAACAACAAGAAAAGAAAATAAATCTATTGAGTAGATTCTCTGAATTTTTGAGTATCTTACTCTTTGCTTGTGCAGCACAACTATCTTTATGTGCACTAATTCTCTTCACATGCCTATGGAATTTCACATTCTAGGCAAAAAAGTTGCAAATTTTCATAAATCATCTTCAACAATGTCAACCTTTACATATAACACATGTCTTTAAATTAAACACTACAAACTCTGTAGAATTCTCATTTTAGAATCAGTCCTTAACCTCTCATTCACTACTTTTGAGGTTGGTCCTTACCTCCTGACGCTCTCTTTTGAGATTGATCACTACCATTCAATTCTCATTTTCAAATCAGTCCCTAATTTTTAATTCACCCTTTTGAGGTCGGTCCTTACCTTCCGGCGCTCTCTTTTGAGATTGATCACTTCCTTTCAATTCTCATTTTCGAATCAATCCCTAATTTTTGATTGATCCTTTTGAGGTCGGTCCATACTTTCTGATGCTCTCTTTTGAGATTGACCCTTACCTATCAATTCTCATTTCCTACCTTTTGATTCATTACCTTTGAGGTCGGTCCTTACCTTCCGATGCTCTCTCTTGAGATTGACCCTTACCTGTCAATTCTCATCTTTGAATCAGTCACTACCTTCTGATTCATGCCTTTCGAGGTCAGTCCTTACCTTCCGATGCTCTATCTGGGGATTGACCCTTACCTGCCAATTCTCAATTAGAATTGGTTCCTACCTTTTGATTCATTACCTTTGAGGTCGGTCCTTACCTTCCGATGCTCTCTCTTGAGATTGACCCTTACCTGTCAATTCTCGTCTTAGAATCAGCCACTACCATCTGATTCATTACCTTCAAGGTCTATCCTTACCTTCTGATGCTCTCTCTTGAGATTGACTCTTACCTGTCAATTCTCATCTTCGAATCAGCCACTGCCTATTGATTCATTACCTTCGAGGTCGGTCCTTACCTTCCAACGCTCTCTCTTGAGATTGACCCTTACTTGTCAATTCTCATCTTAGAATCAGCCACTACCTTCTGATTAATTTCCTTCAAGGTTAGTCCTTACCTTCTGATGCTCTCTCTTGAGATTGACCCTTACCTGTCAATTGTCATCTTAGAATCAGGCACTACCTTCTTCTTCACCCTTTTCGAGGTTGGTCCTCACCTTTCGACGCTCTCTCTTGAGATTGACCCTTATGAATTTTCATCTTGGAATCTGTCATTACTTTCTGATTCACTACCTTTCAAGGACGGTCCTTACCTTCCGACGCTATCTCTTGAGATTGACCTATCAATTCTCATCTTTGAATCAGCAACTACCTTATGATTTACCACTTTCAAGGTCGATCCTTACCTTCCGACCCTCTCTCTTGAGATTGACCCTTAGCTGCCAATTCTTATCTCAGAATCAGCCACTAACTTCTGATTCATTACTTTTGAGGTCAATCCTTACCTTCTAACGCTCTCTCATGAGATTGACCCTTACCTGTCATTTCTTATTTTGAATCAGTCACTACCTTCTGATTCACCCTTTTCGAGGTCGGTTCTTACCTTCCGATGCTCTCTCTTTTTGAGATTAACCCTTACCTGTCAATTCTCATTTTGAATTAGTCACTACCTTCTGATTCACCCCTTTTAGGGTCAGTCCTCATATTCTGACGCTCTCTTTCTGATATTGACCCTTACCTGTCAATTCACATCTTAGAATCAGCCACTACCTTCTGATTCATTACCTTCAAGGTCAGTCCTTACCTTCCGATGCTCTCTCTTAAGATTGACCCTTACTTGTCAATTTTCATCTTAGAATCAACCACTACCTTCTAATTCACCCCTTTCAAGGTCAGTCCTCATTTTCTGATTCTCTCTCTTTAGATTGACCCTTACCTGTCAATACTCATCTTCAAATCATTCAATACCTTATGATTCACTACCTTTCAAGGACGGTCCTTACCTTCCAACGCTCTTTCTTGAGATTGACCCTTACCTGTCAATACTCATTTCAAATCAGTCCTTAACTTCTGATTCACTTATTTTGAGGTCAGTCCTTACCTTCTGACACTCTCTTCTAAGGAAATACTTAAATTTCAAATGATTACTTTGAAATTAGTCCCTAACTTCTGATTTCCTCCTTTTAAGGTCGGTCCATAACTGCCGACTCTCTCTCTTGAAAATGTTACCTAAATTTTGAATCCTCACTTTAAAATCAATGCCAAAATTATGATTCTTATTTTTCAGGGTCGGTCCCAGACCATCGACTCTCTCCTGAAATTGTTAACTAAATTTCAAATTCCCACTTCGGGATTAGCACTTACATGAAGATTCTCATCCTCTAAAACACTTGAAATCTGACAACATTAAAACTTACTCACCAATCCCCAGTAAGAGTTCTTACCTCTTGATTTCAATCAAAATATTGACCTTCTAATTCCCCAACGGAAGCAAATAGCACACACAACTCTACACATTTCTTCTAGGTCTGTTGACTTAGAAGTCTGTATTGATTTTGTCGATCTTGTCGGTCAACGCCAATACACGCAGTTGTCGGCGTTATTTTGGGGATGGTTTGGTTGTGGGGTTGCCCGTAAGAAGCTGTCGGTCACCGGAATCGAAATCCCGTCGCCCGCTTCAGAAGGACGTTGAAGTATGAAATAAAACTGACCCCATATTTTTCATAGTTTAAAATGAAAGAGCACTGTACCTCAAATCATCTATCTATCCCAAAGGATAAACACAAAACTTGAGGTTGAGGCTCGCTCAAAGGTCTACGAAACCTTTGTATTTGCCGACAAGTTCCCCAATTTAATATAAATGGTTAAATAGGGTTTATATTAAGCTGAGTTCGGACATGCTTCCTATAAGGGCAAGCCCCTATAGTTAATTACATCCTAAATGACCAAAGTCGCTTAAGAAGTCTCTTGATAACAATCAGGAAATATTATCTTCAAGGAATTTCAAAGGGTAGGACTCTTCAACGAAATGGGACATAGAGGTGTGCAATGGGATTGGTTCACATCCGAAAAATTTTATTGTAGAATCCAAAGGAAGAAGAACTAGGGGTTGTCATGGATTCAGAGGAGAACTCCGGTGACATCCCAAGCTATCCTAATGTTTGGCTTCAGTTTTGAGGAGAAATATTTTAAGTGTTTCTTCCTACAAATTTTATTAGTTAGGGCTTACATTCGTGTGAAATAATCACACAAATAGCCTGAAAGATGTGAGGATTTAGGTCGTGATAAATGACAACCTCAGAATCTTAAGACGAGTTAGGGCTTATATTGTATAGCAAGGCTATGCAAAGGCCTAAAGATAAGGTGAGGATTTACGTTGCATAAGCAAGCAACCTCAAAGTCCTATGGCTTTGTTGTTTAAGTCTAAGGAAGGAAGATTGG
>NW_018234476.1:71465-71707 GCF_001263595.1 Phalaenopsis equestris
CGTGCTGCCCACCATGCTAGCTCCAAGCTCCTGCTGCGATGAGTTTGAGTTATCTAGTGTGTCAAGTTATAATATCAAATCAGGTGGCCCTATAGTTGAAGTTCTTTAAATTTTATGAGGGCATATTAAAGTTTATTAGAGTGACACCGGTTATGATCCAACGGTTCCCTTGTTCCGGTATCACTATTTTCTATTGGATTCACTTAGTCCAAATGAACTTATCAAACCTAACTTAATGAGTT